>NW_007727592.1:242330-333508 GCF_000696425.1 Galeopterus variegatus | reverse complement strand
AGGGTTTTTTTTTTTTTTTTTTTTTTACTGTTAAGTTGTTTGAGTTCCTTATATATTCTGGATATTAATCCATTGTTGGATATATAGTTTGCAAACATTTTCTTCCTTTTTGTAGGTTGTATCTTCACTCTGTTGATTGTTTCCTTTGCTGTGCAGAAACTTTTTAGTTTGATGTAATCACATTTTTTTCATTTGTTGTCTGTATTTTCAAAGTCTCATTCATAAAGTTTTTGCTCAGTCCTGTATCCCAAAGTGTTTCCCCTATGTTTTTTTCTAGGAGTTTTACAGTTTCAGGTTTTATATTGAAGTCTTTAATCTATTTTGAGTTGATTTTGGTGTATGGTGAGATGTATGGGTCTAGTTTCATTCTTCTACACATAGATATCCAGTTTTTTCAGAAACATGCTAAAGAGGCTATCCTTTCCCCAATGTATGATTTCGTGATTTTGTCAGATTAGTTGCCTGTAGGCATGTGGGTTAATTTTTGGGTTCTCCATTCTGTTCCATTGGTCAATATGTCTATTCTTATTTGAGTACCAGGCTGTTTTGGTTACTACATCTTTGTAGTATAATTTGAAGTCAAGTAATGTAATGCCTCTGGCTTTATTTTTATTTTTTGTTCAGGATTGCTTTGGCTATTTGGGGTTTTGTGTTGTTCCATATGAATGTAAGGATTGTTTTTTTCTATTTCTGTGAAGACTGTCATTGGTATTTTGATGGGGATTGCATTAAAACTGTAGATCACTTTGGGAAGTATGGACATTTTCACAACATTAATTCTTCAAATCCATGAACATGGAATGTTTTTGTTGTCCTCTTTAATTTCTCTCAGCAGTGTGTTATACTTCTCATTGTAGAGATCTTTCACTTCCTTGGTTAAATTTATTCCTAGGTATTTTATTTTTTCAGTAGCTATTGTAAATGGGCTTGCTTTTTTGATTTCTTTTTCTGCTTGTTTGCTGTTGGTGTATAAAAATTCTACTGATTTTTGTGTATTAATTTTGTATCCTGCAACTTTATTAAATTTGTTTATCAGCTCTAGGATTTCTTTGGTAGAGTCTTTAGGTTTTTCTATATATAAGATCATGTCATCTGCAAACAGGGACAATTTTAATTTGTCTTTTCCTATCTGCATGCCCTTTATTTCTTTCTCCTGCTTGATTTCTTTGGCTTATTTTTCCAATACTATGTTAAACAGGAGTGGTGAGAATGGGCATCCTTGTCATGTTCCTCTCCTTAAGAGAAAAGCTGAAAGCTTTCACGATGATATTGCCAGTGGATTTGTCACATGTAGCTTTTATTGCGTTGAGATATTTTCTTTCTTTACCTAATGTGTTTAGAGTCTTTACCATGAAGGGATGTTGAATTTTGTCAAATGCTTTTTCTGCATCTATTGAGATAATCATATGGTCTTTGTCTTTGATTTTGTTGATGTGATGTTTCACATTTATTGATTTGTACATGTTGAACCATCTTTTCATCCCTAGAATGGATTCCAGTTGATCATGAGGTATAATCTGGTCCCTTGTACTAGTCACCTGAATCCATACACTCCTTCACTGGGAGCTCAGAGTCCCAAATGACATAGGGGAACTGCCCCCAAAAATGGTGAGTGGGGGAGTACACCAGTAACTTAGACCCATGCTCTCCTTCCCCCAGGAGCTCAGAGTCCCACCAAACTCAGTGCCCCAATGCTGGTTGCCTAGATCCATTCCCACCTTTCCCAGGAGCCCATAGTCCTACCTGATACAGGCCTGCCCACAAAAGCAAAGAGGGTGCAAGTAATGAGCTGTCACTTACTACTGTGTTCACTCAGAACCAAATCTATGATGACCTATCCAACTGTCAATATAGAACACTTCTATAGGTAAGAGTCTCTCCCCTCGAAAACCACTTCAAAAATTAAAAGAACTGACAACACCACTAGATGCCCTGACATCAATGCAGAGAGATGAGAAGCATGAAAAAACACGGAGACAGGACTCCCCGAAAAGATGACTAAAATTCTCCAATACCAGACCCCTAACATCAGGAAAATGGTGAGTTACCTGAGGAGGAATCCCAAGTGGCAATATTAAGGAAACTCAACATGGTGCAAGAAAAACTACATAGAAATAACAATGAAGTCAAAAAACAAAAACAAAAACAAAAATGAAAAGAAAAACCAATTCAGGACATGTACCAGAAATTGAAAAAAGAGATAAAAAATGTTAATAAAGAACTAAGCAGAAATCTTGAAACTGAAGAATTCATTCAATGAAATAAAAAAATACAACTGCAAGCATAAACAACAGGCTAGAGAAAGCAGATGAAAGAATTTCTGAACTAGAAGACAGGCTTTTTGAATAACACAGTTAGACCAAAAAAGTAAAAGAAAAAGAATCTTAAAAAATGAAGGATGCCTAAGAGATATATCTGACAACCTTAAGAATATAAACATCAATATTATGGGTGTATCAGAAGGTGAAGAGAAAAGAAATACACTGAAAACCTCTTTAAAGATATAATAGCAAAAAACTTACCAAGTACCGGAAGAGATATGGTCTCTTAGATCCAAGAATCTTAAAGACTTTCAAACAGATTCAACCAAAAAGGACCTCCTTGAGACACATTATAGTCAAATTATCAAAAGTTAAAGAAAAAGAAAGAATTCTAAAAACAGCAAGAGAAAAGCATCAAATCACCTATAAGTAAATCGCCATCAGGCTAACAGAAGACTTCTCAACAGAAACCCTACAGGCCAGGAGAGAGTAAAATGATGCATTCAAAGTGCTACTAAAAAAAAAAAAAAAATCCCTGCTAAACAAGAATAGTATACTCAGCAAAGATTTCCTTCAGAAATAAAGGAGAAAAAGTAATATCTTTCCCAGACAAACATAAACTGTGGCAGTTCACCACCACAATTCCAGTCCTTCAACAAATCCTCAAGGGAATCCGACATCTGAAATCAGAAGAGTGATATATGTTACTGTAAATACAAAAGAAAAATAAAAACCACTAGTAGAACAGATAAACAAATGAGAAAGAGAATGAAAATGTTGTCTTATCACTACCAAAAATAAAACAAACAAAGACAAGCAATAAAAGGGAAAGAAAGGAACAAAAGAAATATAAAATAACCAAAAAGAAATTAATAAAATGGCAGGAACAAGGTTATAACTCTCAATAACAATCCTGAACATAAATGGATTAAATTCCCCACGTGAAAGGCACAGACTGGCTGAATGTATTAAAAAAACCGGACCTAACTTCAGGGTGCCTGCAAGAAATTCACTTCACCAATAAAGACACACAGTCTAATAGTAAGGGATAGAAAAAGATATTCCATGCATATGGAAACCAAAAATGAGCAGGCGTTGCCTTGCTTTTATCAGATAAAGTAGATTTCTGACCAAGAACTATACTAAAAAGACAAAGTACACTATTTAATGTTAAAAGGATTGATGCAACAAGAAGATATGACAGCCATAAATATATATGCACCCAACACCAGAGCACACAGTTATATAAAGCAATTGTTATTGGATCTAAAGAGTGAGATACACCCCAACACAATAGCAGTTAAGGATTTTAACACACCTCTCTCAGCATTGGACAGATCATCTAGATAAAATATTAGCAGAGAAATATTGGATTTAAACAGAACTTTAGACCAAATTGACTTGATAGACATTTACATGATATTTCATCCAACAACTGCAGAATATACATTCTTTTCAACAGCACATTGATCATTTCCCAGGATAGGCCTCGTTAGACCATAAATCAAGTCTCCACAAATTTAAGGATATTGAAATAATATCAAGAATATTTTCAGACCACAATGGAATAAAATTAGAAATTAGCAACAAACAAAACTTTGGAAACTATATAAATACATGGAAATTAAACAACATGCTCCTGAGCAACCAATGGGTCAAAGAAGAGATAAAGCAGGAAATCAAAAAATTCCTTGAAACAAATGAAAATACAAGCATAACTTATGAAAACCTATGAGATAATGTAAAAGCAGTAGTAAGATGGTAGTTTATTGCAATAAATGCTTATATCAAAAGAATAGAAAGACTTCTAATAAACAATGTAATTCTACACCTCAGAGAAGTAGAAAAACAAGAGCAATCCAATCCCCAAATTAGTAGATGGAAAGAAATAACTATGATCAGAAAAAAAAGAAGAGAGAAGATACAAGTAATGAAATTCAGAAATGAAAAAGGAGACATAACAACCGATACCACCAAAGCACAAAGAATCATTAGAGACTATTATGAACAACTACCTGCCAACAAATTTGAAAATCTGGAGGAAGTGGATAAATTTCTGGACATACATAAACCACCAAGACTTAACCAGGAAGAAATAGAAAACCCAAACAGATCAATAGTGAGCAATGAGATTGAAGCAGTAATCAGCAGTCTCTCAACAAAGGAAAGTCCAGGACCGGATGGCTTCACTGGTGAATTATAAGAAACTTTTAAGGAAGAATTAATACCGATCATTTGCAAACTCTTCAAAAAAATTGAAACAGAGGTCATTCTCCCAAACTCATTGTATGAGGCCAGTATCAGCCTGATACCAATCAGACAAAGACATAACAATGAAGAAAACTACATGCCAATATCCTTGATATACATAGATTAAAAAATCCTTAACAAAGTATTAGCAAACAGAGATACCAATTTCAATTATTTTGTGTATATACCTGGAAATGGGATTTCTGGATCATATGGTAGTTCTACAGTCACACACTGCATAACAACATTTCATTGCATATACTATGGTGGTCTTAAGAGATTATTATGAAGCTTAAAAATTTCTATTGCCTAGTGCCGTAGCTGTCATAACATTATAGTGCACTTATTCTATTTTTTATAAATCTAGTATAGCCTAAATGTAAAGTGTTTATGAAGTCAACAGTAGTGTACGATAATGTCTTAGGGCTTCAGATTCACTCACCAGGTATGTTTAGATACACAAATACTTATCATTGTGTTACAATTGCCCACAATATTCAGTACGGTACCATGCTGTACAGATTTGCAGCCTACGAGCAATAGGCTATACCATAGCCTAGGTGTGCAGTAGGCTATATCATGTAGGTTTATTTAAGTACACTCTATGATGTTTGTACAGTGACAAAATTGCCGAACGATGCATTTCTCAACATGTATTTCCACCATTTAATGACACATGACTATATTTTTGAGGAACTGCCACACTGCTTTCCATAGTGGCTACACCAGTTTACATTCTCACCAACAGTGTGCAAGAATTCTCTTATCTCTCCTCATCCTCACCAGTGCTTGTTTTCTTTTTTGTTTTTGTTTTTGTTTTGATAATAGCCATCTTAACAGGTGTGGGGCAAAATTTTATTGTGGTTTTGATTTTCATTTGCCTGGGGATTAGTGATGTTGAGCACCATTTCATATACCCACTGGTTATTTGTATGTCTTTTCTGGAGAAATATCTATTCAGGTCTTTCACTAATTTTTTAATCAGGTTTTTTTTTTCATAATTAAGTTGCAGAAGTTTCTTAAATATTCTTTACATATTTTGGATATTAGCCCCTCATCAGATATATGCTTTGCAAATATTTTCTCCCACTCTGGAGGTTGCCTTTTCATTTTGTTGATTGCTTCCTTTGCTAAGCAGAAGCTTTTTAGCTTACGGTAGTCCCATATATCTATTTTTTTTTTTTTTTTTGGTGTTTGTGTTGTTGGCTTTATATTCAAGAAATCATTGCCAAGGCCAATGTCAAGAAGCTTTTTCCCTATGTTTTTTTCTATAAAAACTCCTGTTTTTCAAACTCATTTTATCCATAGAGAAACATAAAAAGCTCCATAATTTATTGTTAAAACCAACGAAACATTCCCACTTAAAATTGACAAAAGCAGTAAGAGAGGAGAAAATGCTAAACAATTTAAATTATAAACATAAATAGAAAAACTAAAGCAAACCGTCAATAAAATTGAATAACAAATTAAGAGAGTACACCGTGATTACTAGGTATGTTTTATTCTATAAATGTAAAGTCTGTTTTTCTTTAGGAAATCTGTCAGCAGAATTCACTCTATCAATATACTAAAGGGGAAAAAATATATGGTTGCATCAATAGATGTCAAAATTAAAGTCCAATTCAAATAAAAATGTAGGTAAATAGAAATTAAAGGGAACTACAAAACATGTTAAATACATTTTATGATTCAGCAATCCCACTTCTGGGTATATACCCAGAGGAATGGAAATCATCATGTTGAAGGGATACCTGCACTCCCATATTCATCACAGCTCTGTTTACAACAGCCAAGACATGGAACCAACCTAAATGTCCATGGATGGATGATTGAATAAGGAAACTGTGGTATATATACACCATGGAATACTACTCTGTCATAAAAAAGAATGAAATACTCCCATTTGTAACAACATGGATGAGCCTGGAGAAACTTATGTTGAGCAAAATAAGTGAAGCATAGAGGGATAAATACCACATGTACTCAACTCATGTGGGAGCTAAGAGAGAAGGAAGGAAGGAAAGAAAGACCACAGTAGTGTGTTGGACTTGCAGAGGGACAGAACATTCGATGGGCTACAAAGTGGAGTGGGGGGGGAAGGGGTAGGGTGAGGGAGATTGGGGATAATTGGATGGAGGACACAGGGTACAAATGCAATTTGTGATCGTGGGTATACAGCCAGTATGAATCTGGCCCCCACATCATGGGGAAGAGCGGTGAAAATCAGCTTTGTATCTCATGAATATTCATAATGAATAAAAAAATACATTTTTCAACAAAACTAAGAGCAAAAATAGCAAATAATGAGATACAAATTTTCATTACTGTCAGAAAAAGACCAATAGTTGCCATTCTCACTATTATTTAACATTGCTTTTGGAGATTTTAGCTAATGTAATAAGAGAAGAAAATGAAACATTCAGTATAAATATTAAAAAGTTAAAGAAAAGTTATTTTTATAAAGAAAAATATTCTAGGAATTCCAAGGACTCTTCCAAAAACTATTAGAAATAAGATAATTTGATGGCACAATTATGACCACATTTTAAAAAGTCAGTTTTTCTACAGACTATCCAATTAAAAATAGGAAAGAAAAATATTTCATTCACACTAATGATACCAATATAAAATACTTGAGAATAAATTTTCAAAGAGTTGGGCAGGATCTATATGGATAAGAACATTTCCACAACATTTAATAGAAAACCGTAAAAACAAATCGGTCTAAATGTGTCGGGTCCGCTGCCGGCCGACCCAAACAGCCCTAGCCTTGTTCCTTTTGGTGGGTGAGCACATGGCCCAGATTCCTCTTTCCCTCCGGTCCCCGTTGTGAGGAGATGGGGGAAGAGAGCCGTGAAGAGAGGTGAGCACAGACGCCGGCCCCAACCAGCCCAGTTAAAGGACACTCAGACGTGGTGGGGGTTCTGTCGAGCAGTTCCGTTTATTATCACACAAGCACTTGCTTTTATAGGCAGATGGGGAGGGGAGGTTTTAACATAATCCTATCAGCTTAAAGGTCAAGGGCATGCATCCTGTCTCAATGCCTAGCTATTGCAATCACGCAGTGTTCACGAGCATGGAAGCACGTATTTGGCCAATAAGGGCTAAGGCAAGGTTCCTGCAGACACTCCCACCCTACTTCCTCCTGGTGCCATCTTAGGCTGCCACATTAATACACCCTTGTGGGCCCATAATGGCGCTGCTTGTAATGTCACTTAAGGTGGCATTAGTTTTTAAGGCCCGACATAAATGGAGGCATAAATCATGTTCCCAGATGAGAAGACATATTACCATCAAAATATCAGTACCTCACAATTTAATGCATTTCTCTATTGCATCCTGTCGTCATTCCAATGGAGTTATTATTTTGTGAAAGTACAGTAAATTATTTCAAAGTTCAAGTAAGTATTTTTTAAAAATAACAGCAATAAGGGGGGAGAGTTGCCTCACCACATGTTAAAATTTACTATACAAACATAGCCCGTATAATATGGCTCTGAGACATAAATAGAAAAATAGATCTTTGAAAAGGAAAGATTAGAGGGTCCAGAAATAAATCCAAGTGCACACCTAATGTTAGTTAGGATTATTTCACTGCAAGAGAACCAAAATAATTAAAAAGGGACAATTTTATTTCTGTCATTTATCTAGAGGCAATATTTTGAGGCTGTTATGCAATGCTACTGTCAGTGATATTGACCTCTATCTTGTTGTTTCATATTGTGTGGTCTCAATTCTCAAGGTCATTAATGATGCAAGATAGCTGCTTCAACTAAGGTTATCCCACCTCGATTACAGTCAATAAAATATGGAAAGGGAAAAATAAGAGCAAAAACCCCTCCTGTTAAGGTCACCTTTTGACAAGACTACATACCACTTCCACTCACCTAGAATTTAGTCATGTGGCCACACTTAGTGCAGAATAAGCCAAAAATGAAATATTTATTTTAGGCATACATGTGCCCAGCTGAAAAGTGAAGGATATATGACTATAAAAGAAGGGAGAACAGATATTGATAGACAACTAGCAATCTTTTACACATACATGACAAGGTTAGAATTTCAATTCAGTGGGAAAAGATGGATTATTTCAGTGATTCTCAATCTTGAGCATGCATCAGAATCACCTGAAGTATTCGTTAAAATTTATATTGCTGGGACCCAAAATTTCTGACTCAGAAGTTCTAAGTTAGGGTACGAGAATTTGAATTCTTAACAAATTCCTTCGTGTGATAGACACACTTTAAGGTGGATCCCATGATCCCTAACACCTATTGTTCAGTCTTTGTAAAATTCCCTCTTCTTGATTGTTGGCTGGGCCTGTGACTTGCTTCTAACCAGTAGAATATGGCAAAAGTGATGGGATATATGATCACATGTATGCAATTATGTTACATTACATAACATTGTGACTCTCCCCATTGCTGGCTTTTAAGAAGCAAGCCATGTTGTAAGCTGCTCTATGGAGTAGGTCACATGGAAAGAAACTGAGGGCATCTGTGGGCTGGTAACCAGAAAGAAATTGAGTTTCTTAGTATAACAGCCTGTAAGGAACTAAATGCTGCCAGCAACCATACTAGCTTGGAATCAGATCCTTTCCCAGTTGAGCTTTCAGATGAGAACTAGCCAACAACTTGATTGGAGTGTTGTAAAACACCCCATAAAGCCATGACCAGAACTCTCACCCATGTATTGTTTTAAATCACTAAGTGTGTGGTCATATCGTAAGGTGGCAATAGATAACTACCACACAAGGTGATGTTGATGCTACTGGTATTTGAGGTCTGCTGGTTTATTTAAAGCACTGTGCCGGCACCCCTGACTATGTGTAACAAGGGGATCCTCATTTCTCTGTGACCTCAAGTTTTCATATATACATTCATTCCATGTAGAGGAACTTCAGATAGAGAAACAATTTTAGTCTCCATTGCTTATGTATTCCTCTCCTAAGAAAAGAAAGTTACCTAGTAGTGAATAGTATCCATTAGTCCATGATCACTAATTGAATAAAGATAATGTCATGATCTAGATCTGCACTGCCCAATACAGTAGTCACTGGTCACGTGTTGCTACTTATTTTTAAAATAGGCAATATTAAATTAAATTAAAATAAAATTCATTTTTAATTTATATTACACTAGCCGTATTTCTAGTTTTCAATAGCCACATGTGGCTAGTGGCTACCACAGTGAAGCATGAAAATATGAGACATTTCCATCATTGCTGAATGTTTTCTGGTCTATACTGGTTCTGGTCTATACTCAGTAGGAGAGGAGGAGAGTGGTATGAAGAGAATATTCAGAAGAACTTTTGACCAAAGATGTATAGTTTTTTTTTCTTATCATCTATATTCATAATAAAACTAAAATTTTGATCACTAATTGTTTACATCTTGCATCTAACTCTCAATTGGTTCCCACCTTCAGAGGGGAAGAAAGGAACTTATGTAATGACCTCTTAAAATCCATTGCTATTCATTGGAACAAAAATGTAGCAGGACCCCTAAGTCTTACCACGTGTAAAAGCATGTGCCAAACAGGTTAAATACCTAATAATGAATATACAATATTGCATCAATTTTAAGGTGTACATTTATTTTTTACACTCAAACATCTGAAATAAGGCGTGTCTTAAATCCAGTGCTGTCTTACAATTGCTCACAGACAGATGACAGTAACGATAAGATGACTGCATAACTCCTTTCCTTGAAGTTTCATTCAATAAACCATGTAAAAGTCATCTGTTGAAGGAATATTAGTCCATTGACACCTACTGGTAAGATTAAGAAAGAGAACTAATCGAAAGTTACATAATGTGTGCCTGAGGCTACTAAGAAAATCTGGTAGACAATAGTGGAGTACTTTTGATGGCAAAGAGGCCAATATTAATTGGCAAAATACATAAATCTATGACTTTGAGTTGAAAAAAGATTCAGAACACTTGGACTTTTGGAGTAAAGAAATTTTAGGAGTATTTTAATTAAAATTTTTTGCTTATGTTTTCTTTTTTATACATGTACAAGAGTGATATAGTATAAAATCTATACCTACGTAAGGGTTTAAAAGTCTTTAATGGGCTAAAATAAAAGTTATAAGTGGTGAGAAAGCATTGTATTGTTTGGATTGACAGTGTTGTTTTCTTTCTTTGTGGTACATAATAATACATCATAATACAAAATAATACATCATACAATTGATGGTATCATTGAATTAAATATAAAACATAATGATAATAATACATGTAATAATAGTAATATTAATATTAGGAGAATATTAATATTAAGTAAAATATTTGCATAAACTTAGGATGGGGGAGAATTTTTAAGCCAGTAAGTGAATCCATAACTCATAAAGACAAATGTGAAAATTTTGGTTACCTAAAAAATGTCATTTGGTAAATTTATAAGCAAAGTCAAAATATGAATAATGAAGTAAGAATAAATATTTGAAAATGTATGATAAAGTAAAATTTAATAACATTGATGTACAAAGAACTCCTAAGAATTGGAGAGAAAAAAACAAATAACCCTGTTAAAATATGAAAAAGGCATATTAAAAGACAACTCAGTTAAGAGGAATGTTGTAAAAAAGAGCCAGAATAGTTCTTTCATTTACTGAGACCATAACCCAGAAATTCATGGCAGAGTCTAAAGTCCTGGCTGAAGTCTGAGTTCTGATTGCTGTTATCCACTCCAATCACAAGTAATCAGTGGAGTCCACCCACATTTAAACACCCAATGTTTCTCAGTTTTAGGGAGAGAGCAAAAGCTGTGCTATTTATTTGATAGGGACAAAAACGGTGATACAGTTCTTTGGCCAATATCTGTTTTCTGCTTTCCTAATTTTTTTTTCATCTCACTGTAATTTTAAAAATCAAAAAATCATCTAAACTATACAGGGGAACGTGGAAGATTAAATATGCTTACAAATTCTTTGATACTACTCTTGTTGAGAGAGAGGTCTATGGCACTGACCTTGAATTTGATTAGACTTCCTGACTGCTTTGACTGTTGGACTACAACACACAAGTGGTGCTATGGCAGATTCTAGGCCCAATCCTTAAAAGACAGGCAGTTTCCACCTCGTGCCTTGCAGATGCTTGCTCTTGTAGCCCTGAAGTGCTACTATTCTACCGTAGAGATGACTTGCAGAAGTTCTGAGATTACATAGGGAGAGTGTAGGCCAGATAAGTGCAGACTTCTAGCCATTGTCTCCAAATTGATAAGCATGTGAGTGAAGAAATCTTGGACCTTCCAGAAAGGACCAGCTGTTAGCTCAGTATCACTGAGCAATCTCAGTTAACATCATGTCTCTATAGGGGAATACTTCTATGAAATAGGCATAGTCACTGTATGTGTGGATATATGAGGGCACTTCAAAAAGTTCTTGGAAAAACACAATTAAGGGCCGACCCCATGGCTCACTCAGGAGAGTGTGGCGCTGGGAGTGCCAAGGCCACAGGTTTGGATCCTATATAGGGATGGCTGGTGTGCTCACTGGCTGAGCGCGGTGCGGGCGACACCGAGCCAAGGGTTACGATCTCCTTACTGGTCACAAAAAAGGAAAAAAAAAGAAAAACACAATTAAAAGATAATGCAAATATTCCCATAAACTTTTTGTAGTATCCGTGCATATAGTGACCAGTTGGTCCCTATATCTCAGGGGGCTGCAGAGATGTTAAATTTTGTATTTAACATGGGAGATAGAAAGACTTTTAAAATTATGTTTGTAATACATGCCCTAGAATATATATTAATTCCCAAGAACTGCGATATCTGTTTTAGGAGGAAATTGGGATTTTCAATCAATAACACCTTCTCTTTCTAAGAAAGAGTTAAGAAACTCTTGGTTCTTAACTTCTAGGTAGTCTGGAAAGCATGACCTCTGTGGAAGTGACTCAGTGTATTCTATGCTACTATAACAGAGTACCACAGACTTATTTATTTATTTATTTTTGGCCACTGGCCAGTACAGAAAACCAAACCATGACCATGGTGTTATAAGGCTACACTCTAACCAACTGAGCTAACTAGTCAGTCCAACTGAGTAATTTATATTGAACAGGAATTTACTTAGCTCATGGTTCTAGAAGCTGGCAGATTCAAGATCAAGGGGCTGGCATTTTGTGAGGGCTTTCATTCTACATCATAACATGGTGGAAGGCATCATGTGGGCAAGAGAGAGAACAGGGGGCCAAATTCATTCTTTTATAAGGAACCCACTACTGCCATATTAGTATTAATACACTTATGACCTAGTAAGCTATTAAAGGTCCCACCTCTTAACACTGTCGCACTGGAGATTAAGTTTATAACACATGATTTTTGGGGGACATATTCAAACCATAGCAAATAGTCTTACTGAAATGTTTAATCTACATTTAATCATGATGAAACAAGTAAGCCTATCCAGGCTATAGGAAATTGTAAAATATAACTGGCCTGGCCACTTCCAAATGTTAAAAGACAGGTAAAGGTTGGAGCAACTATTCCTGATAAAAGGAGCTTAATGACAATTATCTTAGTTTGTGCAGGCGACCCTAACAAAATACCATAAACCAAATGGCTTATAAACAACAGATATTTATATCTCACAGTTCTGAAGGCTGGGAAGTACAAGATCGAGGCACCAGCATATTTAGTGTTTGGCGAGGGTCTGTTTTCTAGTTTATACATGGAACCTTCTAGTTCTGTCTTCACATGGTGAAAGGGGCAAACAATCTCCCTTGGGTCTGTTTCAGAAGGGCACTACCACTCATGAAGTTTCCACCTTCATGACCTTATTACCTCCCCAAAGGACCCACCTCCTAATACCATCACTTGTGTGTTAGAATTTGAACATGTGAATTTGAAGGGAACACAAACATTCACACCACAGCAGAAACCAACTGCAATGCATATTTCTTAATTAGATTCTGGTTTGGGTGTGGAAGGTGACAAGGACCATCTCCTTGATCAAACTTCAGTTAGGTTCTTCTGAGCTCTCTTCTGAACTAGGAGGCCTTGAACCAGGTGGGTAAAATGGGGAGATGTTAGTTAAAGTGTACAAAGTTACAGTTATGTGGAATAAGTAAGTCTGGAGATCTAATGTGCAGCATGATGACTATAGTTAATAATACTGTATTGTATGCTAGAAATTTGCTAAGAAAGTAAATTTCAGGTGCTCTCACCACACACACACACACAAGTGGTACCTATGTGAGAAGATGAGTATGTTAATTATCCTGACTGGAGTAATCATTTCACTATGAATATGTATATCAAAACATCATGTTGTACACCTTAAATACATGCAATTTTCATTTAAAAAAAAGAAACAAAGAAAGAGAAAAGTATCTGAAATTCCAAACAATACCAGTTTCCATGAGTTATTTCTGTACTGAATAACACATGTAATTCATAAGTTAGTCTAGTGTTAAAATGAAAATATATTTTGATATTTTTTGTCTGTTTGAATTTACCATTTTTCCTAATGCATTTTACATAATTTCTTTTTAATAGTTTTATTCTGCATGTTTCATCTGTCTAAAATATTGATTTTCTCAAGTTACGCTATTGAACAATTGGCATCAATTTTACAATGGTCTGACAGCCTTAAGTGTCTGAAATGTAAACATATTTGTACTTCCTACAGACAAATTCTTTTAGTTTTTGTTTATGCAGCTCTTTTTCAGAGTTAATTGTTCAAAAATCTGAGAAAAAATTATACTAGAAAAAAGTAACTTTATTTCCAAGATGTAATGTTATTGGAATAGTCAGGTGAGGCTAGGTTATGCTGAGTGAACCAACAATGTTAAAATATCAGAGGCTTAAAACACACCAAGTCTGCTAAAGGTCTAGGTGACTCTCCAGGGTAGCATTCTGCTAAAAGTTGCATTACTGTTCCAGGCTTCTTTGGTCTTATGGCACTTCTGGCTCTATAGGCATTTCCATAATCTTCATGGCAGTGGAAGAGCAAGCTAGATTGTTGAATAAAAGCAATTAAGTACATGTACTGGACAATAGAAGCTCAAGCATCGTTGGCCAAAGCTGTTAACCTGAACATGTCTAAAATCAATTGGATGGGTGATGGCACTCGTGTGTGCCAGGATATATAGAAACATATATTTGCTAGTAGTAGTCCACTACTGTAACTGATAAATACCATACACAAATTTCATAATTTAATTATAAAAAATAGGCATTACCAATTTAAACTCCAAAAATATGACCTATCTAAAGTTGTAATCTGACTGGAATTTGTTGATGGATCCACTTCAGGCTGTTCTCTCAATTGATTGGCATGTTGGGGCTGACTGTTGGCTTTGAGCTCAGCTGAGGCTGTGAGCCAGGGTTTTTGATTTTTCATACTTCCCCAAGTGGGTCTCCCCACATGGCTGCTTGGATTTTTCTCAGAGTAAGTTGGCCAGATTCTAAGAACAAGAAACCCAAACAAAACAAACAGAAGTGTTATTATCTTTTATGGTTTAGCCTTGGAAGTCACCTATTGTCACATCGGACACACTTAAAACCCGTATCAAAGTCACATTGTAAAAACATGTAAGAAGAGCTTGTGGGATGTGGCTCTCTTTTAAATATACAATCTGACACACAGGTTTAAGACTAAAATTGGGTAAAATTATCTTAAAGTCTAATGGAAAATGAAAAAGCTTAGCATAGCCAGAAACATCAAAACAAAAATACATGGAAAAACTCAGGAGAAATTTAGCTTTCCAACATACTAAAACAGTACGGTACTAGCAAAAGTATGAATAAATAGATTAGTGGGAGAGAAAGAAAGCTCAGAAGTGGATCACAGTATATATCAAAATGTATATGATGAAAATTATTTTATTCAAATAGTAAAAAAATGTTTTATTCAATAAATGGAATTGCCATAACTTGTTACCCATCTGGGAGAAAACAAAAATGGACTTTTATAAAACATCATTATTCAGAAATAAATTCCAGATAAGTTAAATATGTAAATGTAAAAATCTAAAGCAACAATATTTTTTGATATTTTAGATTTGTATATACAACTCATGATCTGGGAAAAATTTTCTAAGACAGGAAATACAGAAGATAGAAAAAAAAGAAATGCTTGACTATACAAATTAAAATTCTTTCGTGATGGCAGATGCAATATGCAAAGTCAAAAGACAAATAATAGATAGGAAAAATACATGCAAGACAAGTGACAGATAAAACATTGATACCAAAAAGGTACAAATTTTTCAAATTGAGAATAAAAGACAACAATCTCTATAGAAAAATAAAAAAAGGTTATGAGTAAATAATTACCATAACAACAAATTCAAATGACCAATAGATATATGAATGGATGTATAAGACCCCTAGTGGGAAATTCAAACTAAAATAATAATAAAATATTGCCTTTACCCAGTAAATTGACAAAAAATTTTAAATGTTATAAAATGATTCCTGGCAAGAATATATGGAAAATGATGCAGATGGTCCCTGACTTGTGATAGCTCAACTTACAATTTTTTTACTTTAATATGGTGTGAATGAATGTTCATTGCAGCACTATTCACAATAGCCAAAAAAATGGAATCAACCTAAATGCCCATCAACAAATAAATGGGTAAAAATTATGTGGTATATATACACAACAGGATACTATTCAGCTATAAAAAGAATGAAATCCTGTCATTTGCAGTAACATGGATATAACTGGAGACTATCATCTTAGGTGAAGCAAGCCAGGCACAGAAAGACAAATGCTGCATGATCTCACTCATATGTTAAATTAAAAAAACAAAAAGTTCTCATGAAAGTAGAGAGTAAAATAGTGGATATCAGAGGCTGGGAAGGGAAGCGGGGAGGAGGGGAGAGGAAGAGGTTGGTCAGGGGGCACAAAGTTACAGGTAGATAGAATATTTTCTGGTGTTCTAGGGAGACTATAGCTAATAATGTTGTACTGTATGCTTCTAACTAGCTGGAAAAGAGGATCTTAAACATAATCACCACAAATAAATGATAAATATTTAGGTGATGGATATACTATCTACTCTGACTGGATCATTATACAATATATGACTGCATTGAAAGAACACACTGTATCCCATAAATATGTACAATTAAAAATAAGTATTAAAAAATAACTGAATAAATGAAGCATGAATGAAGTATTTTGTGATATTTTTCTATTAAGAGTAAAACTAAATAAACAGATGTTTATTCCTAAAAAGAATAAAAGATGGTGCGAAGGTGATATGCATTCAATATGCTCGTTGACTGAGTTATGTCTGGATATGCTTATTGTAAATTGAAAATATGAAAGTTGAAAATGCACCTTTGGACTCATGATATTTTCAACTTAAGATGTGTTTATTGGGAAGTAACTCCACCCTAAGTTGAGGCGCATCTGTAGTCTTACTCATTGCCAATGGATTTGTGAATTGTTAAAATCTGTCTGGAAAAGTAATATTGTAAGAGCTGTGAAAAATAAATGAAAAAAAAAAATACCTTCACTTCTCTGCCACTCTTAATATGCTATTTGCTTTCCTCTTTCTCTTTCTTTCTCTCCCCCTCCCCATCCTTTCCTCCCTCTCTCCTGTCCTCTATTTCTTCTCTCTTCTCTTAGTCTCTTGTTCTGTCTTTCTATCTTCTTTCTTTCAGCGGTCTTACATCAGGGAATCTATCCAATCGAAATACATTTACATAAATAAATTACATAATTACATAAATTTCTATTCAATAGAAATACATAACATCAGCAGATTTGGCATGATTTTCACAATGTATTTTTGACTGAGAAAAGAAAGATGCAGAGGAATATAGTATGATACTATTTTGTTAAAAAGCACACAAGCATGCATAAATACATGTTTGTTTATGATAAATATGAACATGGAGAAAGGTATGTAAGGATTCCAACCAGGTTGTGACCACTGCTTTTCTAGAGGGGATGGCTGGGGTAGATATAGGGAGGTAAGGGAATGGGTAGTGTGGATTCAGGGATGGGCGAGAAGAAAAATAAGAGGAGAGAAGAACAAGTAAAATAAAATATTCAATATTTAAAGCCCAAATGCTGAGAAAGTACTCATGAAAACTAAGTATTCATCCATAAAGGTCCTGAAGCAGGGAGACATTATAGCACACCCTGAGTAGGAAAAACCCAGTATTGGACAAAAGGTAAGGTTCTGCAACTCTACCAGAACCTAACCTTAGCTCTAATGGTTAAGAGTTATTAACTCTAAGGTGAATCCTTAAGGAAGAGGATTAGAGACTGATAGCAGAAAACAATGTATATCTCTTATACTTACTTTTATAAAATATGTGTAGAAAACTACAAAGATTAACATTTTTTTTTGTTTTTTTAACCAAGCAGAGTCAGTGGTAGTAGTAGTTGGATGGGGTGGGAGATCAGGAGGAAAGTTAATGACGTTTGACACTGGAACCCAAGAAGACATTTATTTAAAAAGATAATTATAAAGGTTACATGGGATATCTTAGCAAAATATGTTAAAATATGTATGCTTATCATTAATACAAAATTCAAAAAATGATATATGACTATATGACCTTCAAAAAACGATATATGACCTGACTATATATGTCTATTTATCCTTCTATTTATCTACTTGCCTACCTCTATTACATAGTTATGTACAAGTACTTCAGGGGAACAGTGAAAAATGAGTGTACTTTATTGTTTTGTATATTGTGGAATAAATTTTCCATCATTTTTTGATTTGTGATTGATTCTACCATTTGGTACTAAAAAATGCACCCACAAAAAATAGGAGAAATTGCAACTTATTTTACAAACATTGCATATTCCTCAGTTTCTACCACTATTGCATACTTACCCTTTTCCACTTTTTTTTCATACCTATGATTGACTTTTTCCCTATTTTTACATTTTCATTTTTCACTCACTATTAGTTTCTCAATCCGTATATGTTCTCATTTTTTTTCTTCCAAGTTCTGTCTTCCACTTTTTATTTATTTGATTTTTATTATGATGCTTTACCAATCCTCTTCTAAACTGACTCTCTGGTCAAGTATTTCTGCCTGTGTGGTGCTGGAGTGGTGCCTATATTCTGCTCTATGACAGCCTACTTTTTCTTCAGCCCTGTGATTTTATGCCATCAACAACTACATTTATAGGGGACATTTTATCAAATGGAAGATTCCTGCAGCAGTAAGTAGCTATGGTTTCCCAGAAGGATGAAGTTTGGAAGACTATACACTTGTTCTATTCTCTCTTACCCCTTATTTCTTTCTTGCTTATTATAAAAGTTTTCTGGCCATATAGCTGTGCTTTTATATTCTACAGATTTATAATTCTCTGTTTTTTCTTTCTCCACTATTTTGCCTATCTATTTGCTATACATTTCATTCTATTTTATACACTTTTCTCACTACCACATTGTCTGGGTAAATTGTCTTATAGTTTATGTTCTTTCTCAGCTTCAATCACAGTGTTTTGCCCATTTTTCTGTTATTTCTATTACCAGTAATTTCTTTTGTCTACTTTTATATCTGATGCCTGCCCCTATTTCTTTCAACCATGGAAGCATGCCATTTTTGTGTGCAATATCTACTAACTTGTGCCTTACACTGTCTGCATGTAGAATCAATAACACCAATTTGTTGAGAACTTACTATATTACTGACATCCTATGAGGGTACTTCAAAAAGTTCTTGGAAAAATAGAAGTAAAAGATAATACAAATCTTTCCACAGACTTTTTGAAGCATCTTCATTTTTCATACTTGACACCTAAATTATTTCATTTAAGCCATAAAATGCTTGTATGAGGGAGGCATTATTATGCTAATTTTCTAAACAACAAAACTTCAGTTCCTAGAGTTTAAGTCACATGTCATTCAAGGTCACGTATATAAAGTAGCCAAACCACTTTCACAACCAGGTCTTCCTGTGTCCAAGTTTCATTTTGTCCTCACCACACATTGATTCCCAGATGATGAAAAAATTGGAAGATAGTAAAGACGTATTCCCTTCTCCAGAGGAGCTTGCAATCAAAATGTTGTGCAAATTTCCCAGAGAATTTTAAATTTAATAGCTCATAACACAAAAACAGGTGTGATATGCATTTCAGACTAGAATGCTAAAGATGAGGTTAGTGAGGGTGATGACTTCTTGGAGGATTTGGACATCTGCTAGGACAAAGGTCAGCAAAATTTTTCTGTAAAGAACCAGATAATAAATATCTTTGACTTTGTAATCCACAAGATCTTTGTTACAATTACTAAAATCTACTTTTGTAGCAAAAAAAACAATCACAGACAATATGGACACAAATGGATATGGTCATGTTCCAATAAAACTTTATTTACAAAAACAGGCAGTGACCAGGGTTTGACCCATAGGGAATAGTTTGCAAACCTCTAAGCTAGTCAGTCATTGATTTGTTCTTTAATAAATATTAATTGAGAACTTAGTGTGTACATGAAAGTACAGCATAGTGGTGTATGCTGTTCAGTCAATAAGACCTAGATTTCCAACATTATATAATATATGCATGCATTGAAACAATAAACTGTACCCCATAAACACATGCAATGAAAAGAAAGAAATTAAATTTTTAAAAAAGAGAATTAAATTAGATTATGATACATTCTCAATCTGGCTGTTGTGTGGAGAAAAGACTCTAAGGGCCCTAGAGTGAAAGTACAGAAACTAGTAATAGGACTATTTTAATAATCTAAGCAAGAAATACTGGTGGATTGGAGAAGAATGCATTGTCACTGGAACTTGATGGGTTCCTTGAATATATAGTATGTAGCTTAGTGGAACAGCAGGGAGAATACATTTCAAATATGGAAACATGTTCAATAGGGGAAAAGTAACCAATGACCAAACCTTGATAAATGACAGTAGACAAGTGGGACTGCCTAAAATGATAGCCTGGGCAAACAGTGATACAAAAGGAAAATACTTGTCAGAAAGATTGTGAATTGGGAAGCTCCAGGTCTTCATTTCCCCATGGTAGAACTGAATAAACAGCAAGATACAGAACAAGGTATAACTTTGTGGAAGTGCTAGAAACTGATGGATCTTGGATGTGACCAGTGCCATTGTGCACACAATAAACACAAAATAGCTGCCAGCCTTGTCTTCCACTCCAGCACCAAACCCCTCCCCACTTCCCTTTACAAGAAGCCTCGTGACTTACATAGAAACCCTTTTGCTTCTGCAAGGGTGCAATTCTCCACCCTTTTTGCATAGCTTCCACATTAGCATAATGCCCATCCTTGATTATATTAGCCAGCCCTTGGTACCCTATATAAGCTCTACCACCCCCACACCTGGTGCTTTCCCCCATTTTGAGGGCAACCCCAAGCTGCCCATCACTTTGAGCACAGCCCAGCTGATTCTTTTCCTTTAATAAAGCTTGAACAGTACTCTGTGTCTTAGCTCACTTTCTTTCATTTTGGTGCTGAAACTCAGGAAGGGATTTAGCCGACGTTGTTGGACAATCCCTTCTCTCTTGGGTTCACTGGCCCTCGGCCATCCTTCCCAGATCTGCTGAACCACATACCTCTGGGACTCTCCTTTTTGGCATTTCAGACCAATGCATCCAACATTGGCCTCAATTCAGGGTGAGTCAGTGGGTCTATCCTGCTTTTATGAGTTCCCTGGACTACTCTCTACAACTACAGTCTCTATGAAGCCCAGGCACCTGGCCAAGGGAACATTTCTTGTGCCCCCCAGCTATTGGAGGATGCTTCATTAGCTGGTTGTGGCTTTTCTCTCAAAAAGATGGTGGACACCAAAGAGGATGCTCCTTGTTGGCACTCTTCTCCTACCAGGACTGCCCATTCCCTTTCTCACCCTCTACACATGATCCTCATGATCCAAACCTCCATGCTCTATGTCTCTGGGCTGTCTCCTGGATAACCTCTTCGCCTCCAGGGAGATATTAAAACTCGAACACCTCATTACCATGGATCCCAGTGGCCACAAGATAGCCCTCTCAATTTAAATACTGAAACAGCAAAAGCAGGAAAGATTCCTTTATGTTCAAGTCTTCTTCTATCTCTGAATGTGTTCTTCTCTCTGTGAAAACTGTCCAACATCTCAAATTCTCCTAGCTCATGCCTGACCTCCCCTTCTGGACTCAGATTAATCTTTTAATCCATCAGCCTACTCTGCTTCTTGTACAGGCCACCTCAACTACCTCCTTATGCTCCAAATCCTTGACCAGCCCCTCCACCTCTTCCCTCTCTTTGTCCTCAGCCCTGGCTCCTTTATATCCCCGTCTGTGAAGTGGCTGGGATGGAGGGATTGTCCAAGTTCGTGTCCCCTTTTCTCTTTTGGACCTTTTCCAAATCAAAAAATGACTGGGATCCTTCCAGTCCTACCCAGACACATATCTGTTCCCTGAAGGCAGGGAGCAGGTCTGGATGGTGGCCCATCAACAGGCAGATGAGGTACATGCTCAAAATAACAGATGGCCAATGGGAGCCATTGCAGTCCCTTGCACGGACCCAAATTGGGACCACCAGGCCAGCCGTGGGGATCAGGATCACTGCAATAACATAATCACACACCTACTTCACAGCCTTCAAAAGGCTACTCACAAGTTGACCAATTATGACAAGCTTAGAGAAATCACACAGAGATCCACTAAAAATCCCAGCAAGTTGCTAACCTACCTCTCTGAGGCTTTACATGAATACACACATATAGACCCAAACTCCCCTGCAGGCATGGCCCTCTTACACTCTCATTTCATTATCCAATCAGCCCCTGCTATTTGAAAAAAACTATAAAAGAGATCAGGCCAAATACCAGCTCCTGGCTAATGCCATCTGAGGATCCAAAGCCGGCTGCCTCTAGGGGCAAGCCACAAAGGAACTGCTTCAAATACGGTCACCTGGACCACTTGGCACAAGCCTGTCATAACCCCAGGCCTCCTCCCTAGTCCTGTCCTCACTGAAAACAGCCAAATCACTGGGGGGTTGGCTGCTCCACTCGCCAAAGAGGGAGTTGCCCAGTCCCCAACCTACAGCCTTTGGCTTCATCCCTACCAGAGCTTCTTGGCTTTGCCCAGGAGGAGGAATGACAGTGCCCAGGGCCTGAGGCCCCCACGGAGATCACCATGTGTGAGCCCATGGTAACTCAACTCATAGCAGGTAAGCCAAACTCTTTTGTCATTGATACAGGGGCCACTTACTTTACCCTTCCTAAATATGCAGGACTAACAACCCCATCCTCTATTGCAATAGTAGGGGTCATGGGATCAGAATACCATCCATGGATCACTCAACCCCTTTCCTGCATCCTACATTACACCCAATTCACACAAAAATTTTTAATAATGCCTCAATGCCCAACCCCCTTACTGGGATGGGACATTCTTTTCAAAGTCGAAGCCACTCCTACCCTAAACGCTTTAACTCCAACTACAATACTCTTGTTACAGGCTGCACCCAGACCTGGCCCCTTGGGCTTCCACCTTCCCCCTCCCCCTCAGACAAGGTTAATCCCTAGTATGAGACACTTCTTCTCCCTCCATTGCTATGCACCATTCCCCTATCCTTGTTAAATTGTGGAACTTCTCTTTGTTCCCTGATGTTCCACAATACCCCATCACTAACAAACACCTAATAGGCTTAAAAACCATCATGCACAAACTCATTTCTTTTTGTCTCTTACAGCCTGAACACTTGCCTTTCAATACACCCATGCTTCCAGTTATAAAGCCTAATGGCCTATACCATTTAGTACAGGACTGATTCTGAGACATGCCATTCCCAACAACTTACTTGGACAGTACTACCTCAGGGGTTTCAGGATAGCCCCCACTTCCTGTCCAGGCCTTAGCTCAAGACTTATCTGAACTTCCCCCATCCTCTAACACTTTAATACAATATGTAGATGGCTTCCTTATTTGTAGCCCCTCCTATGAGGATTCACGGGCCCACACTGTTGCTTGCCTTACTTTCCTGCTGGCCTCCAGGGATATCAAGTGTGCCCCAGCAAGGCCCAAATTTCTTCTCCTTCGGTCAGCAGATTTTTTCTCCACAGCCTGGCTGATTCTTTTCCTTTAATAAAGCTTGAACAGTACCCGGCCTCTTGGCTCACTTTCTTTCAGAAACCAGTTTTAAAAATCTGCAGCAACAAAGAGAATCCCAAACCAAAAAAAAGCCACACTCAAAACAGTACAAAATATTGTGAAGTTTGTGTGTGCTTTTGCCCAATTTCCTCTCTGGCATGGCATGGCATGGTCAAGAGGAAGCCACCCACTTCCCACTTTCTTTCTTTTGAAGGAAGGAAAAAAGTGGAACTTGTTTGCAACATTCTAGCTTGTCTGGGAGCTGTTAAGGGACTGGCTGCTATCTTACCTGACTCAGTGCACTGACAGAAATAGCAGCTTAGTTAGAACAATAGGTTAGAGGCACTGAAAACAGAGTCAATCAGGCGCCATTGTGCAAGAGAAACTGCAAGGGGACTGCAGACACATGGGCACCTGAGAACAAGAGATTATAGGCAGAGAAATACAATAGAATATCTAAGGATATTAGAAGAAACAAGAGTGAGACTCATAGGAAAATTAAGATGTTTAAAAGAGCCATGTATACAGGAGAATTGGGGAAAATAATTACACACACAGATGCAAGGAAGATGTGTGCCATGAGCTGACCTAAGAAGACCTTAAGCTTTTATGGCAGGATGATTAGTGAAGTTCTTCCCCTGCACTGAACCACTTGGCAAAGAATGGGAGAGGTGGCTATTTTTTCAAATGCCCAGTCCTTAACAAAAGATCATAAGTCATACAAAGAAAGAGGAAAACATGACCAATTTGAAGGAGCAACAATAACACAAAAAACCTCTAAAAACCAACCCTAAAGAAACATGAGCCTCAAAGTTACTTGACAAAGACTTTAAATAACTGTCTTAAATAAGCACAGTAAACTAAAGAAGACAGAAAAGGACATAAAGAAACCCAGGAAAACAATATGTTAACAAAATGAGAATATCAACAAAGAATAAAAATGATATGAAGAGCCAAACAGAATTTTTTGAGCTGAAAATATAATAACCAAATTAAAAAAAATCATTGCAGGTTTTCAACAGCAAATACAACAGGCAGAAAAAAAAAGTACACTTGAAAATTGAAATTATTATATGAGAAGGAAAAAGAATAAATAATGTGAGCAGAGCCTAAGGGGACTTATGGGAAGTCACTAAGAAGACCAGTGTTAAGAAGTATGGGAAACTTAGAAGAAGGAGAGAAAAAAAAAATGGTCAGAGAGATTATTTGAAGAAATAATGGCCCCAAATTCCCAAATGTGAGGAAAAACATGGATATACAAATAAAAGAAGCTCATTGAATTCCAAGTAAAAGAAACTGAAACAGAACAACACCAGAAACATTATAATCAAACTGCAGGAATTCACAATTAAAGAGAGAATCTTAAAAGCAGAAATTCTTCATTACACACATGAGAACTTCCGTAAGATTATCTTGGATTTTTCAGCAGAAACCTTGCAGGGCAAGAAGGCAGTAGGATGTTATTTTCAAACTCCTGAAAGAAAAATGTCAACTGAAAACACTATATTAGCAAATCTATCCTTCAAAAATGAGAAATAAATTAAGACATTTCCTGATAAATAAGAGACAGTTTATTACCACTCTACTTGCCCTAAAAAAATACTAGAGATTCTTCAAGTTAAAATAAAAGGATGCTAGATAGTAACTTGAAATGATACAAAATATTAAAACCTTTATTATTGTAATTTTGATTTGTAGCTTCATTTTTTATTCTTTTATAGAGTTTAAAGTCAAAAAGATAAAAATTTATGTTACTTTATACAAAATATATAAAGTTGTAATTCTGTAACAAGAATAAAATAAAGAAGGACTAGTTGAGATATAAAGGAGTAGTTTGTGTGTGCGATTGAATTGAAGTTGTTATCAGTGTAAGACAGATTCTTGTAACTTTAGGATGTTTTATGGGATCTTTATGGTGATCACAAAGATAATATCTATATATACAAAAAAAGAAATAATAAAAGAATCAAAATGTGTCACTACAAAAAATCAACTAAACGGAAAGAAAGGCAGTAAGGGAGGAAATGAGGGGCAAAAAAAATCTGTAAGACATACTAAAAACAAATAATAAAATGGCAATAGTAAGTCCTCTTCTCTCAGTAATTACTTAGAACATAAACAGATTAAATTCCCCAATCAAAAGACACATATAAGAAGAATGGATTAAAAAAAGGGATTCAATGGGAACAGATATAATGTTGATGGGGTGGGAAAGGGGGAGGAAAGGGAGGAACTGGTAAAGGATCATGAAAACCAACTACATCGTTTAATGATAAATAAAAAAATAAAATAAAAAATAAAAAAAGGGATTCAATTAAATGTTACCTACAATGTACTCACTTTAGATCCAAGGTAACATATTAGTTAAAAGCGAAAGGATGGAAAAAGATATTCTGTGCAAATAGTAACCAAAAGAGAGCAGGAATAGCTGTACTAATATCAGAAAAAAATATGCTTTAAGGCAAAAACTAAGAAGGACCTTACAGAATGATAAAAGAATCAATTCAACAAGAAGATACAATAATTATAGACACATATTCACCAAAATCAGAGGTCCTAAATATATAAAGCATGCATTAACCAGAATGGAAGGAAGAAATAGATAGCTCTATAATACTAGTAGGAAACTTCATATCCTACTTTCAATATTGCATAGAACAACCAGACAGAACTTCAGTAAGGAAATAGAAGACAACACTATAGACCAATTGGACCTAACAGAAATATACAGAACACTCCACTCAACAATGGCAGCACACATATTTCTCAAGTGCACAAGAAATAATCTACAGGATAGATCATACATTAGGCCACAAAACAAGTCTTAATAAATTTTACAAGATTTAAATCATATAAAGTATTTTTTGATCAAAATGAAATAGAATTAGAAATCAAAACAGAAGGAAAATTGAAAAATTCACAAATACATGTGAATTAAACAATGCAGTCTTAAATAATCAATGAGTCAAAGAACAAATCACAGGGAAAATTAGAAAATATCTTGAAACAAAAGAAAACACAGCATACCAGAACTTATGGGATGCAGTGAAAGCAGTCTAAGAGTGAAACTTATAGCTTCAAATACTTATATTAAAAAAAGAAGAAAGAACCTAAATTTATACCTTATGGAACTAGAAAAAGAGGAACAAATTAAACTCAAAGCTAACAGAAGGAAGAATATAATGAAGATTATAAGAAAATGTTATGAACTTTTGCATGTCATCAAATCAGATAACCCAGGTGGAATGGAAAAAATCTTAGAAAAACACAATGAGCAATACTGATTCATGAATAAATAGAATCGGAATACACCTATTACTAGTAGGGTGATTGAACTGGTAATCAAAAATTTCCCAACAATGAAAAGTTCAGAAGAATATAGCTTCACTGGTAAATTCTATGAAATATTTAGAGAAAAATTATCACCAACTCTCTTCAAACTCTTCCAAAAAATGAAGTGGAGGGAACACTTCCCAACACATTCCATGAGTCTAGTCCCCGATACCAAAGCCAGAAAAAGACACCATAAGAAAAACTAAAGACCAAATTCATGATGAATACTGATGCAAAAATCCACAATAAAATACTAAAAAACGGAATTTAATAGCACATTAAAAGGATTATACACCAAGAACAAATGGGATATATTCCAGGGATACAAGGATGGCTGAACATAAGAAAATGAATCAATGTAACAGCACTATAAATACTAGAAACAGAAGGAAACTACCTCAACCTAATAAGGCTCTACATGAAAAGCCCAGAACTATAGTCATATTCAATGCTGAAAGAGTGAAAGCTTTTCCTCTAAGATTAGGAACAAAACAAAAATGCCCATTTTCACAGCTTCTGTTTAACATAGTACTGGAAGTCCTAGATAGAGAAATTAGGCAAGAAAAAGAAACAAAAGTCATTAAAATTGAAAAAGAGGAAGTAAAATTATCTCTGCTCATAGACAACATGATCTTTATGTGAAAACCCTAAAAATTCCACATACCTAAAAAATGTAAGAACTAATAAACAAACTCAGCAAAGTTTCAGGATACAAACTAGCATGTAAGAATTCAATGCAGTTTTATACACTAACAATAAACAATCTGAAGAAAAAAATTTAAAAAAGATCAATTTACAATAGCATAAAAAAGAAACAAAACAAACCATAAGAATAAACTTAATCAAAGAGGAGAATGACTTGAATACTGAAAACTAAAAAATGTTTTTGAAAGAAATAAAACACAAAGAAATGGAAAGATATCTGTGTTCAGGAATTGGAAGACATAATATGGTTAAGATACACTACCCAAAGTGAGCTATAGATTCAGTGCAACTTCTATCAAAATCCCCAAGCATTTCATCCTAAAATTTACATGAAATCTCAATGGACTCTAAATAGTGAAAATAATTTTGAGGAAGAACAAATCTGAATTCTCACATTCCCCGATTTCAAAACTCATTACAGTGCTGCAGTAATCAGACAGTTAGACCAAAGTATTAGAAAAGAAAGTGCAGAAATAACCCATTGCATTTATGGTCAAATGATTTTCAGCAAGGGTGCAAAGACAATTACGTGGGGAAAATAAATTTTTTTAAATAAATGGTGCTGGGAAAACTGGATATCACATGCAATAGTATAAATTTGGACTCTTACTTTACATTACATACAAAAATTAACTCAAAATAGATCAGAGACAAAAATGTAAGAAATAAAACTATAAAATCCTTAGGGGAGAAAAACACACAAAAACTTCATGACATTCAATTTGGCAATGTTTTCCTGCATATGGCACCAAAACCAGAGGCAATAAAAGAAAAAAAATTGATAAATTGGACTAAATGAAAATGAGAATCTTCTGTGCAGCAAAGGACACAATCAACAGGGGAAAGATGTAATCCACAGAATGAGAGAAAGTATTTGAAAACCTTATATTTAATCAGGGGTTAATATGTAAACTATACAATGAACTACAACTCATCAAGAATGAAAACAAAAAATAATTAAATAATGGGTAAATGACTTGAAGACATTTATCCAAAGAAAATACACAAACAGCCAATAAGCTTGCAAAAATATGCTCAACATCACTAATGATTAGGGAAATGCAAATCAGGATGGCTACTGTCAAAAAACAAAACAAAACAGAAAAAAAAAATTTTAGTGAGGATGTGGAGAAATTAGAACTCTTGTGCCCTGTTAGTGGGAATGTACAATAGTGCAGTTGCTGTGGAAAACAGTATGGAAGTTCCTCAAGTAGCTAAATGTAAAATTGCCATGTGATCCACCAGTCCCACTTTTGGATATATACCCCAAAGAATTGAAAGCAACATCTTGAAAAGATATTTGTACACCCATGTTCATAGCAGCATTGTTCACAAGAGACAAAAGGTGGAAGCAACCCTAGTATCCGTTGACTAATGAATATACAAGCAAAATGTGGACTATCCATACAATGGAATATTATTCAGCCTCAAAAAGGAAGAAAATTCTGATGCATGCTACAACATAGGTGAACCTTGAGGATGTTATAATAAATGAAATAAGTCAGTCACAAAAAGACAAATGCTGTATGATTCCCTCATATAATGTTCCTGGAGCAGTCGAATTCATAAGGACAGAAAGCAGAATGATTGTTGCCCAGACCAGGGAAAGAGGAGAATGGGAAGTTATTTTTAATGAGCTCAGAAATTCAGTTTTATAGGATGAAGAGTTCTGGAGACAGATATTGTTGATGGTTGCAAAACAACGTGAATGCACTTCAAACCACTAAACCGTACACTTAAAAATGGTTAACACTAAATTTTCTATTACATGTAAGTTATCACAATTAAAAATAAAAAAATGAAGTACTTCTAAATTTCCCCAGTATTTTAAAATTTTGCTTTTTCTCATTAAGCCTAGATATTGAGAAGGATAAGAAAAACTCTTTCAGACTTAAAATGTGGACTGAGAGGTTTTAGTTTATAAGGCACCATTTCTGAATGTCTTTAGAGCCTGTAATTTTCATACTAAATTAGCTTCTCTTTGGGGAGATGGGGAGCAGGGAGGAAGATGAGAAGAAGGATGTAATTAAAGAATGCAAGCCTTAGGATCAGCGTTGGATTTTTTTACTGGTTTTGCTATAGACATTTGCTCTGGGCCTCATTTGTAAAATATTATAAGTGAAGCACCTATAAAGAAATAATGTGAAGTGGGGCACCTTCACAGAAGAAGAACAACAACAAGAAGTAAATAAATGTCAGTTGTTTCTTCTAATCTGAAAAGTGGGTAGAGTTTAAAAGGAGATAGGTTTGATCAAAAAAGAGCAGACTAGGGTCGGCCCCATGGCTCACTCGGGAGAGTGCGGCGCTGGTAGTGGCAGAGGCCACAGGTTCGAATCCTATGTAGGGATGGCTGGTGCGCTCACTGGCTGAGCGTGGTACGGATGACACCCAGCTGCGGTTTGCTATCCCCTTCCCGGTCAAAAAAAAAAAAAAGAGGAGAATAAAAAGGAAAAGCATAGGACAAAGTGTAAAATTTAAGAAATTTTAGGTGTTTTGATTTCTAAAAAATGGCTATTGTTGGAGAGATAAATTAAATACAGGTAATGTTCTGTTGATCTCCCAGTTGCTTATGTGTTTGCATGGGAAAGTAAATAGTGAAGGAGAAAACTGAATATTAAATGGATTTTTGTGTAAGTGTCCTGCAAATGATGCAAAAAAGGGTAATGCTCCAAAGTTATAAATTTGTCAAATAAAGGATAAAAAAATAGATTTAACAAAATGATGTACAGAAACAAAAATAAATTTTACCTCATTTTTTTTTAACAGAAACATTAGAATCCCCAATGAAACATGGTGAAAATACTTCACATGAAGACATTTAAAAACATGCTAGCCTTTTCAGAAACTAATGTTCTTTTGTGTATAATTTTAAAACTCTAAAATTCTGTGCATTCCCAATCATAGATATACTTAAAATGCATTCTTCTTAAAGCAACAGTCTCAGCTCTCAGCTATAGAAGGAAAAAAAAATACAGAGCAAAATTATTAAATACAAGTAGCTAGAGTAAAAGTTGAGGATCATGTCTAGCTTGGACAGAATGGAATTAGTTCAAAACATCTTGGCTGTTAGTTTGGCCCCCATACTACTTGCATTCTAATTTCAGACCTCTTGTCACAGGAGCTGTAGAGTTTATATTCTAATATATATGAGAATAGAGGGGAGGATAATGTTAGGGAATTAAAGAGCAAATGGAAATCTACTTTCTTTGGCAAGTATTATTTAAATGCTTCTTTATTTGGGTATTGATGCTGCTGTGCCTGTACCATAAAACAACAGAAAAATAATGCTACAGAAATAGTGATTTGTTTTTTGTCTCCCAATTCTCTTTTTTAAGAAATGCACTGTCAGAGATGTTTTTGATTCTTTGCTTTATTGTTTGTTTCCCCCACCCCTCAGTGACAAATATCTCATATAGGTTATTTAAATCACCTTTGCATAAGAGCAGTAATAAGAGTAAAATTTAAAACATTACAATTTTTTTATACTGAAAGCAAACCCAAAAATAAGGTCAAGAGAGTTCTAACTTTTGAATTATGACTATGAGGAACAATTGAACACTAAGTGGATATTTGATGGTATTAGAGAATTATTGTTAATTTTAAGTGTGATGATTGCATTGTGGTTATATTTCAAAACAGCACTTACCTTGAAGATAAATACACTGAAATATAAAATAGTGTAATTATGTGATTTGCTTCAAAATTGTCCCAGGTTGAAAGGTGGGAAGACAAGGGACTGGGTGGAGGTGTAGATTAAACAAAATAGGACAGGTGTTGATTAGTTTTTAAGCTCAGTAATGAAACCATATGGCTTTACTATAACATTCTCTTTGCTTTTGTATTAGTTTAAAGTTTCCCATTATAAAAACAAAATTATAATTGTAAAAAATGATTGGTTCAGTTTTTACTAACTTTTGAAAGACACATGTTTTTGCTATAGATTTGGCATGGGTTAGAATTTTTTAAGGTAATCCCTCATGTATTGAAACACTCTGCTCCTTTTGGCTTCCAAGGCACTCTGCAGCTATCTAAATCTAAATCTAAACATTGAATTGACAATATCTTCACTGAAGAATTGTAGAGACTTTTCAGAGTTGTAAATCCCATGGCAATATTAGCTCAGGAGAATAAGAAGACAAACATATCTCTTTAGTCTACATTTTGACTTGAAAGCTCCACAGAATATATTTGAATTATAATTTTTGGTGATAGAGTTGGAGAAATTAAGAGCATCAAAGCAACCACTAAACAAGTTGCTATTGTTTGAATATGTCCCCCAAAGAGCATGTGGTGAAAACTTAACCCACAGTGCAACAGTGTTGGGAGGTGCAACCTAATGGGAGTTGTTTAGGTCATGAAAGCTCCACCTTCATGAATAGATTAATGCTGATTGTAAAAGGGCTTGAGACTTAGTGTTTACTCTTTTGCTCTCTCTTGCCCACTCTTTGACCTTCCTCCATGGGATGACACGGCAAGAAGGCCCTCACCAAATGCCAGTCCCTTGATCTTGGATTCCAAGGCTCCAAAACTGTGGAAATAAATTTCTATTCATTATAAATCACCTAGCCTGTGGTATTTTGTTACAGCAGAACAAAATGGTACTGTAATTTTGTTGATATTATAACAAATACCTGAAAATGTGTAAGCAGCTTTGGAACCACATAATATGCAGAGGCTGGAAGAGTGTTGAGAAGCAGGCTAGAGAAACTCTGTATTGCCATGAACAAAGCATAAATGGTGATTCTGGTGAGGGCTCAGAAGAAGACAAGAACTGTAGGGAAAGGGGCCGGCCCCATGGTGCACTCAGGTGAGTGCGGTGCTGGGAGCGCAGCGACGCTCCTGCCGCGGGTTCGGATCCTATATAGGAATGGCTGGTGCGCTCACTGGCTGAGCGCGTTGCGGGTGACACTAAGCCAAGGGTTGCGATTCCCTTACCGGTCACGAAATAGACAAAAAAAAAAGAACTGTAGGGAAAGTATGAATCTTCTCAGAAATTACTTTAGAGATTACTTATGTGGTCATGATTGGAATGTTGGCAGAAATATGGATGATAAAGGCAATTCTGATGAGGTCTCAGATGGAAATGAGGAACAAAGTATTGGAAACTGGAGTAAAGGCCATACTTGATACAAAGTGGCAAAGAACTTGGCTGAATTGTATTTATGCCTTAGTACTTTATGGAAGGCAGAACTTAAAGAGCAATGCACTAGGATATTTGGCAGAAGAAATATCTAAGTAGCAAAACGTTCAGGCTCCTGCATGGCTGCAGTAAAATGAGAGAGGAGAGAAAAGATTTAAAAATTGAATCTATAATTAAAAGAGAAACAAAACTTAGAGATTTGAAGGACTTGTAGCCTGGCTATGTAAAGAATTAAAAAAGCATGCAAGGATGAGGCTAAGTGACCCTTTGATAAAGGGACTAGCACAGATAGAAGAAAGCCAGATGCTATTCATCAAGACAATGGGGAAATGACTCTGAAGGCATTTTAGAGATCTTCAAAGCTGCTCTTCCCCTCACGGGCCCAGAGCTCTAGGGGTACAGAATGGTTACAGGGGATGGGCCTGGGATACCCTCCACAGACTCACTGCCCTGGGCTGCCTTGGAACTCTGCTACTCAAATTCCAGTGTAGTGCTCTTTGGCCACTTTAGTTGTAGCTCAAATGGGACTGGCTGTGGCTTATGCTGCCACTAGTGAGGGCACAAGTGCTAAGCCTTGGTCACCTACATGGTGCTAATTCTGCAGGTGCCAAGAGTGCACGAGCTATGGGGCCATGGCAGCCTTCACCTAGATTTTAAAGGATGTATTGTATATCTTGGGGGTCTAGGCAGAGAATTGTCATGGGGTGGAGCTGCCCCTATACAGAGAATCCCCTATACAGCAGTGCCCAGTGGAGCCACAGGGATGGGACTGCCTCTGAGACCACAGAAGTGTAGAGCTACCAGTGTATAATATCAGCCTGGGAAAGCTGCAGGCATGAGACTCTAACCCGTGAGAGCTGCTGCATTGGCTGAGCTCAGCAAAGCCATAGGGGCAAGGCTGCTGGAGGCCTTGGGGGCCCAACCCTCACCCAGTGTATCTGGAAGTAGGACATGGAGTCAAAGACTATTTATCAAGCCTTACAATTTAGTATTGTTCACTCTGCTGGGTTTTGGATTTTTGTGGGACAAGTTACCCCTTTTTTTCCTGCTTATTTCTCTTTTTTGGAATGGGAATGTATATTATTTGTCTGTCCCACCATTGTATTTTGGAAGTACATAACTTGTTTTGATTTTACAGGCTTTTAGCTAGAGGGAAATTTGCCTCAGGATGAATCACACCTTGAGTATCATCCATATCTGATCTAGATGAGATTCTGGACTTTGGACTTTTGAGTTGGTGCTAGAACAAATTAAAACTTTGGGGCTATTTGGATGAAATAAGTATATTTTTCATATTAAGAAGGACATAAATTTTGGGGGACAGGGGCAGAATGCTATGGTTGAATGTTTCCCTCTAAAAGTGTGTGTTGGAAACTTAATCTCTACTGCAACAGTGTTGGGAGGCAGGGCCTAATGGGATTAATGCCAATTATAAAATGGCTTGAGGCTGTGAGCTCCTCTCTTGGTCTCTCTCACCTTCTCTTTACCTTTCTGCCATGGGATGATGCAGCAAGAACTGTGAATAATAAAATAAATAAATTTCTGTTCTTTGTAAATCACCCAGTCTGTGGTATTTTGCTATAACAGCACAAAACAGACTAGGACACAAGTCAACAGTAATTTTAAAATAACCATCAGTGTGGTATAATGTTATCTCATAGGGTCTGCAATATCATCCACATTTATCACAACACTCACTGACTTTTATGTTCATCTTAGTAAGATCATTAGAGTTTTTTTTGCTGATGTGATTTTACCCTTTTATATACCCATGAGGTAAGTTTTTCTAGTATTTCATTGAACACAAGGTTTTTCTTTGAGAGCAGCTTGATGATTTTCTATACCTGTTTCTTCTTACGTTGTATCTTACAATTGTTCAGCTCAATATTTATTATGAGATTTTGTCAAAAAAGCATGCATTCTCAGTTATAACAATAAAACATATACTTTGACAAGTATTTGGCAGCACATTGGGAAGGGCTTATGACTTTTTGAGTGTTTATGACTTAGTTATGGCATTCAACATAATCTTTTCATTGTAGAGTTTCTATAGTTATTTACTAAGGTGTCTAAGAGCACCAAATGGGCTATTTTCTATTTAGCATGCATGGTCAGTCATAAAAGCACAACCATGTTAAGAAGACTAGAAAGGAATAGCAATATTGGAAAGTTTCTGAGAGTATTATGAAGATAAAGCATAACTAGAAAACATTTTACCTAGAGACAGTTATCTAGAAAATCCCAGGGAGATATCCTAATGTAAATTCATAGAAAAAGTGTATTTGTACATGGCTATGCTTGTCAGAACACTACTCTTGTTAAATTCACCAAGATTGCTCTTCGTATCATGCTGTGGCTACCTGGTATTAGTATGTCTATGATTTTGAGAATTACTCTTTCTGAATGTTTCCTACTCCTTTCCCAAAAGAAAGATTTGTGAGTGAAGTAATAAATTATTAATGCCACATGTCATAAAATAAAATACATTCTTTTTCAGATCTTGATTCACTAATCAAGAATAAATGAATGCATCTGAATTATTCAAAGAACCTAAAATTATACAAATTGTCCTCAAATTGAATATTTTGAATATTCTATTCAAAATGTAACAAAAGGGATCACTCTTCACATTAACCTATACTTTTACAAGGTACCAGTCAGGTTCTTACATGAAACATTTAACAGCATATCCTTTATGAACTAAAATGAAAAGAATGCCTTATAAGTTGGAGAATTTGCATTAAATGCAGACTAGAGAGTCAGTTATCTTGACATTGTAAGGTTATTGTGCCAGGATGAACCTCAGGAGGTCGTATTCCAAAGCATCCCGTTTTGTATTTTCAACCAAACTTTAATCAAGGTTTCCTTGATAACATGGTAGCTTTCCATATTAAATGATGTTTATTACTTCTTGGTGGTTTTCAACAACTATTTGAAAACTGGCCATCTGAAAATGTTACACATTAAAGAACAATGCCTTGATCAATTCTGTCATGCTTATGAGAGATTACCAGGCTTGTACCACAGCTACATTAGACTGTAGAAATTTCGGGTTAGAGGTAACCTACTTTTGTCATGTCTAATCTTTATTTTGCCTCAGGCCCTCAGTTTAGACCGAAGACAAAGATAACATCAGGATTATGAGCTTTTCGTGTTATAGTAAAATAAAGGGTGGCTGTGGATATTAAATTATTTGGAGCATGTCAAATCATAGTGCTTTACAAACAGCAATGGTAGCTGGTGCTGTTGTAATTATAATTCACTCATCTACATTTACACAAAACTGTTCTGCTATCTTTTAAAAGTCTACCATAAGTGCCTTACAGAACATGATTATGCTATTCCTTCCAGGATAGGAAATCCATTTCTATAAGAGTACTCTGTCTTTTAATTCTTTTCCCCAAATTTGTAAACAATCCTCTCCTTTACAGCCAATCCTGAAACTCACAAAAATCTCACATTGCCATTCAAAATTAGAAAATATCTTGGAGTACTCATGCTCACCTCTACCTGAAGAAATTATTGGAGTACCTGTAAGCAGAGTCTTCCATTACTCTGACAGGTAGACAAGCTTCCACCCCATCATGTGTGTTTTATCTAAGTACTCATCCTCTTCAGAGTTCTGCAATCCCTCTTCTCCCTATTCTTACTTTCCTTGCTAGATAAGAGAGTTTCAGAGAGAAACATTGAGCTGAAAACAGGAAATTGATTGAAAATATGAATACCTAAGAGTAAATTTCCCATTTACTCCTCTTGTCCTAAAAAAGAAGTGCAGTCTGCCAATTTCTAGCTTCCAGATACAAGAAATTGTCCTAACCAAAGAAAATTGAGCTATCTTAGAGTGAAAGTTTCTGAGTATTAGCATTTGGGTATTCACCAACAAATTGGTCAGATCTCAGTCTAATCAAAGATAGCTCTCCCTACCTGCTATCCACAACCAGCACAGTGATGGCCACCAAGCTGCTATTGGAAACACCCTGGGCTATTGATCCATTGTGGTGGGGGGCTAAGGGCTTCAGTCACACCCCCTGACGTCTACATCCAACCCAGCAACAACCAAGCCACCACTGGAAGTCCCCTGGTCTCCCCTGCCAGAATGAGGAGGGTGCCACAGGCCTCAGCCATGCCACCCCCTCCTCCCACCCTATTTCTCTCCCCCAACTGCTCCACAACAACAGCTTAGAATGTAAACAAATAATAGAATAAATAAATAAAGCTCTCCCTAAGTTCACCAGTAAGCAAACCCCATCCATATATACAGAGTTTCTAAGGAGTTTTAGTTTTTTAAATTTTTTAATTTTTTTACTTGTAAAGATTTGATTGAAATCATTCTGTTGATTTTATTATATTTTACATTTGCCATTGTGGTAGGCAAGCTCTAAAATTGTCCCTAGTGATACCACATCCTGGTATGTTCTTCTCTAATCTCCTCCCCTTGATTTTGTACTGGACAAATGACTTGCTTGTAATGAACACAAAACAGCAAAGTGATAAGATGTCACTTATAATTTCTGATCACAGGACTTTGACTTTCATATTACTTTTACTCTATTCCTTGCTCTCTTTTTTTTATGAATAAAGTTTTGTTGGTACACAGTGATGCTTATTTGTTGACATTTTATCTATGCATACTTTTTTGCTACAAAGGCAGAGTTGAGTAGTTACCACAGAGAAGGTGTGGCCTGCAAAGCCAAAAGTATTTGCTCCATGTACAGAAAAAAAAATTTGCCAGCCTCTCAAACTTTAACCTAAATGTTGTGAAAGCATTTCAGTTTCCTTTTTTTATTATTGTTATTGATTATGCATATTCATTGGGAACAAAGCTGACCATCTCTATGTGTGCCCAAGTTGTAATGATCAGATTAATACTCTTAGCATGACATTACCACAAACTGCAATTATTCCCCACGTCCTTCACACTACCTCCTCAACCTCTCTCTCCTTCACCTCCACCCACCCTCGGCAATCCTAGGTCTGTTCTCTCCCTCTGTAAGTCCAACATACCACTGTGGTCTTTCTTCCTTCCTTCTTTATCTCTTAGCTCCAACTTATGAATGAGGACATGCAGTATTTTTCCCTCTTGCCTGGCTTGTTTCACTTAACATAATTTTCTTGAAGCACATCCATATTGCTGCGAATGGCAGAATTTTATACTTTTTTATGGCTGAGTAGTATTCCATTGTGTATATATACCACATTTTCCTTATCGAGTCATCTGCTGATGGACATTAGGTTGGTTCCATATCTTGGCTATTGTGAATAGAGCTGTGATGAACACGGGAGTGCATGTATCTCTATGACATGATGATTTCCATTTGTTATGGTATATACCCAGAAGTGGGACTACTACATCATATGGTCGATCTATCTGTAGTTGTTTGAGAAACCTCCATACTGTTTTCCATAGTGGCTGTACTAATTTACAGTCCGACCAACAGTGTAGCAGGTTCCCCTTTCTCTGCATCCTCACCAGAATTTATCTCAGCCTTTTTGATTACAGCCAATCTAACTGAGATGAGATGATATCTCAATGTACTTTTAATTTGCATTCCCCAGATGATTAGTGACATTGAGCATTTTTTCAAGTACTTGCTGGCCATTTCAAAAAATGTCTATTCAGCTCCTTTGCCCATTTTTAAATTGGATTTTTTTTTTTTTACTGTGTATTTGTTTGAGTTCCTTGTATATTCTGGATATTAATCCCTTGTCAGATGTATAGTTTGCAAATGTTTTCTTCAATTCTGTAGGCTGTCTTTTCACTCTGTTGATTGTTTCCTTTGCTGTGCAGAAGCTTCTTAGTTTGATATAATCCCATTTATTTATTTTTTCTTTTGTCACCTGTGCTTTTGGGGCCTTATTAATGAAGTCTTTGCCCAGTCCTACTTCCTGAAGTGTTTCCCCTATGTTTTCCTATAGGAGCTCTATAGTTTCACGACTTATAGCGAAATCTTTAATCCATTTTAAGTTGATTTGGGTATATGGTAAGAGGTGTAGGTCTAAATTCATTCTTCTGCATATGGATATCCAATTTTCCTACCACCATTTACTGAAGAGACAGTCTTTTCCCCATTGTATATTCTTGGTGCCTTTGTCAAAGATCAGTTGGCTGTAGGTATATGAGCTGATTTCTGGGTTCTCTATTCTGTTCCATTGGTCTGAGTGTCTGATATTATGCCAGTACCATGCTGTTTTGGTTACTATAGCTTTGTAGTACAATTTGAAGTCAGATAGTGTCATGCCTCCGGTTTTCTTTATTTTTTGCTTAGGAATGCTTTGGTTATTTGGGGTCTTTGGTGTTCAATATGAATGTTAGGATTGTTTTTTCTATTTCTGTAAAGATTGTCATTGGTATTTCAATGGGGATTGCATTGAATCTGTAGGTCTCTTTGGATAATATGGATATTTTCACTATGATGATTCTTCCTATCCAAGACCATAGAATGTCTTTCCACATTTTTGTGTCCTCTTTAATTTTCTTTGGTGGTGATTTGTAGTTCTCTTTGTAGCTATCTTTCACCTCTAAGGAGTTTTTAGTTCCTTATTCTTGACTGTGGGCATAAATTCTGACTTTTGAGGAAAAGTAAATATAAAATGTCAATGAAAACAACAACAATAATATAAATAAAATAATTCATGCAACCCCAAAGAAGTAACAGAGACCGGATTTATTTTCTTCCCTGAAACATCTGAAAACTGGACAAAATATTTAAAAAGAACAGTTTTCAACACATTGGAAACCTGGCAATATATGATAGCAATTCCTGGGAGTTAAAAAAGAAATGAAGTGAGCCCTCTGATTTGCTCAGCTTACTTATTTGTTTTCAAATTCTTTAGAAGCAGCTCAGGGAGGGGGGGCAGCTAGGGGCAGGGTTAGCCAGAGGAAGCCCAGCAGACTCCCACAGTTGAGAAGATATGCCTGAGAGTCCAGAGAGAACAAGGTGGTTAGAGTTCACAGTATAAAGTATCTGAAAGGAAAGGTCCATACAGGAGAGAACTCTGGCAATCTCAATAGGGTCTTCATTGAGTATTCCTTAGAGTATTGATCAGCTCATGCTTGGGAGGAAGCTACTCAAGGCAAAAGAATTGCCCAAAAGAATTAGAGGGTAGACTGCTCAGAGTTCACACAAGGCCTGGAGCAATGCCTATTTCTACCAGGAAGACTCATAAACCTTGTAATTCATGGAGCATGAAGTAGAATATTCAAAAGGGTCTTCCCTGAGGATGGGAAACAATTAACCCTACATTAAATGTTGCTTAGGTCCCACCTAATTAACCTTAAAAAGCAAAGATGAATCATATTTTAAATGTTCAATAGCCACATGTGTGTAGGGGCTACCATATTGACAGTAAAGATATGGAACATTTTTGTCATTGAAGAAACTACCATCCAATAGTTCTGAAAATACAACTGTGTCTCAGAACAAACCTCAAGAAGATGTATAGGAATACAAAAATCACTACCGCATAACAAATGAATGAAAAGATTGAACATGTTATATAGAGACATGAAAAAAGTAAAAAAGACACAAATTGAATTTCAAGAATTGAAAAACACAATGTCTTAAGATAATATTCTGGATAAAATGGCAGATTAAACACTGCAGAAGAAAAGATAATTTAACTTGAAGACATAGCAACTATCCAAAATGAAACAAGCAAACCAAAAAAAAATTTTAAAAAACCCAGTGTGAACAAAGCACCAGTGAGTTGTGGGAAAACTTCAAGGGGCCTAAGAAACACGTAAGTGGTCTCCCCAAAGGTGGGGAGTGGGGATAGAGAAAGTATTTGAAAAAAGAAATTTGAAATATGAAAGTGACAAGTCATATGTGGCTTTCCAGAACTGTGAAAGATCTGAGATTTCACTCTACTTGCAAGCTAACACCTTAGCTTGCCTCAGTTTTATGAATGAGCAGAAGACTTGAAACTCCTGGATCAGAGACAAAAGACAGTTTATTATTCACAACAATAACTGTAGCCAGAGTATCACCATTTTTTTTCACTGATTTATTAAGCCCCAGTTTCCACAGGGAAATGCAAAGAAAGCCATCTGAAACCTCCACTCACAATAGGATGCATTACAGGAGAGAAATCTTGAGTTTATGAAACCCAAATCTTTTACAATGGGGCTCCATATATGTTTGCCCTTTGCTCTGAAAGGAAACACTTTATCTTTCAGGGCTGTTCTCTATACAAACATCCTCAAAAAGTTAATCCAGAATAAGGGACAATTAGTACCTCACTCACAAGACATGCAGAAACTCAAGAGACTCATTGAAAATTGTCTCCTAATAGGGACTATTTAAATTAATTTAAATTAAATATTATTTTAAAATTCAGTTTTTAAGGTACACAAATTATGCTTTAATGTTCATAGCCACATATGTGGAGGGGCTACCATATTGACAGTAAAGATATGGAACGTTTTTGTCATTGAAGAAAATGCTATCCAATAGGATGACTCTACATCATATAATAGCAGTAATAGTGTATTATAATAATAGTAGCTAATATCTATTAAGCATTCACAATGTGTCAAGCACTTTACATGTATTATCTCATTTGATCCTCACAATAGCCCTATAAATTAGGGGTAATTATCTTCATTTTACAGATGGGGAAACCATACCTTAGAAAGGAAGAGCAATTTACCTAACTAAGCTCATACTTCTAGTCAGTGTCAAGACTGGACTGCATTTAACTCCTTTTATATTGCTTTCTACAGATGCCTGTGGCAGATTGTATTTTTCAACAATGGTGGCAAAGATATTTACAGTCCCACGTGATCTTTCAGAATCTTGCTACTACCCCATCAAGAGGTGACAACTATATTCCCTCCATTTGAATTTGGGTGGGCCTTTGTTACTGCCCTAAGGGAAGTGATGTTACATACAGTGTAAGTGATGTTACATAAGGTTCAAAGATATGTCATATCCTTGATAAGATGTCATATCCTTGACAAGATGATAGAGCTCCCTACCTGGCTCCCTCGTGGGACATTAGCTCCTCAAAGTCAGCTGCCAGGCTGTGAGGAGACCCAGGTCACATGGAGAATCCATGTCTATATATTCCAGCTAACAGCCATCACTGAGGTCTCAGGCAGCAGTCAGCGTCAACTGCCATACATGTGAGTAAGGAAGCCTTCTAAATGACTCCTGCCCTGGCACCAACTCATTGTAACTTGGGAAACCCACAAAAAGAATTGTCTATCTGATCTAAATCAACCCTCTGTACCATAAGAGATTAATAATAACAATAAAAGTATTCTTGTTTGGTGTAATTAACTTGGGGTGATTTTTCATGTAGTAATAGATCATTGAAACAATGCATCTTTATACCAGTCACATAAAAACCTTTATTTTAGCCTGTGAATTACTACTTGTTTGCTTTCTTTGTTCACTGATGTATCGATAGCAGCAAATGAACATATATGTGGTTAATTTCTATATTATGTCTCACATTTTGTAAAACTGGAATTGAAAAGGAAAAGTCAAAACAGTTTTTTGCATATATGAAAAACTAAAACTATTGACAAAGATGAATTTTGTCTAAGAAAAACTGTTTCTTTAGTAGCTTTGCATATTTTATTAGATATTGCCATATTTGGTTTTATACTCTAGACTTTTATTTATTTTTTCTGGTTGCTAGATAAGTTGTCTTATTTGTATTACTTCTAAAGATGTGAAAAAACTATTTTGATTTTTAAATGTTAAAGCAAACATATTTCATTCTTTTCATAAAAATGCAAAATATTTTATAAAATAACTGATACCTTATTCCCAGAAACAAGAAGTATACTAAATGAAAATATACAACTCTATCATATCTATATATTCTAAAATCAATTCTTGCATTGACATATATTTATCATGCATCTAGGGAATACCTTATTAATTTTTGCAGATTTAAAAATTTTGTGGATTTATTTTTAATAAGCCAACAATTCTCTAGTGATAATTTTTTATCTGGAGGTAAAAAATGTTTACAATCAAACTTTGAAAATAGATATTCTCTTCTTTCCAACTTGATCAATTCTTGAAGAACTGGACAAAGATCTCAAAATAAACAGGTTAGATATAGTTTTTAAGCTATTGTTTTAAAATCATCTTAAGCAGTTATGATGCCCTTTTACAGAAGCATCATTTTTCCTAAAGCATAGAGGAGGGACAAGGAATCAGAAGCTAACAGGATGGAGGACCCTGGAGCTGTGTTTACAGATCCTTGTTCGTTTATTGTGCAGTTTATTCACTGTGGCTTAAGGGGCAAGCAAGCATTCACTATGCACTGCTCTCATTACTTTCAAGGCTGCTTACTAGAGAATAACAAATGCTAAGCAAACAAATCTTTTGATCCATTTGATTCTACTACTGATTTTTTTAGGTAACAAAAGGTTATAGAGTTGACCCTGTGTGTGTATCTCTATCTCTATAGCTACATGTAAAATTTTTTTTCCCATCTATGTCTTTATTTATATGTAAATTTGGGGGAAAATGCCACCCCTGGGATATTCTCTGAATAGGAAAAGAAAAGCAAAATTATTAGGTAAGAGAAGGGATTCTCATCTAAGAATTTGATACGTTCATACTGAAGAAAAACTCATATCTTCTGCAGTTATTTCGCATGTCTTAAGGTTTATACCTCTATAGACAGGTCTTTTGTTTTAGAGAACATCCTAAAACACTTATTTTCTTATCGATAGGCCTCAGAGTATACTCTGCAGAGTGAACTGTAGCTGTAAAGAGTTCTACTCCTTCTGTAGCCGACAGCAAACAATGAGGACATATTTCTGCACACTTCTCTTTAGCTATCCTGGAAATGGAGCAGAATAAATACATGAAGACATTTAGAGAGCTTGAAGAGTTCCATCTCTCAGGCTGCTAGTAGCAGCCCTTCTAAATTAGAAAGCTACAGAAGCTGCACAGTGGGACTTTCGGAAGCCTCTTATTTGGGGAACTTCAGGAACTTTCTTACTCAGCTACATAATGAGAGGAGTTCTCCTGGCCCTTACCCCTTCCTCTTCCTAAAATAGACATGCAGCTCTCCACCCCAAAGCATACTCACACATACTTGTTGGAAAATGACTCATTTCACCCAGTTACTTTGCAGAGTCAGCGATCTATAACCATTTATATCCATTGTCTGAAAAAACCTCCAGCTTTCCAAGGAATAACATGCAATCCCAACTCTACCTGTCTGAAACACGGATCTTTAAAGCCTCCACTTGCTCTAGCCAGCCCCTTTCCCATTCATCTTCCAAGTGGATAGGGAAGAGACTTCATCTGCTGCTTACCTATTTTCGGGAATAATGTGAAAAATAAATTCGTATACATTTTGAAGGAATTCTTCCCCACCAATGATGTTGATTCACTTAGTCCAAAAGTAGCAAACTAATCAGAGAACTGGCAGGAACTGCAACTATGTAAAGTCCTTTGAGTGTAAGACAGGTAATGATGGATATTATGGTGAAATAGAAAGTGTGTCCACTGTATGAAACTAAAAGCCTGCAGTTGGGGTTTATCGAGCTGTATTAAACTACAAAACTAAAATCACTGCATATATCAGTATATTAGCAGCTCAAAAGAGAGACTTCAAATTAGCAATTCAGGTCAAATGGACCAACCTAACAAGATATTTCACAGAAAAAACAGGAGAAAGCTTTGGAAATATTTTAGACCACATCCTCTGAAATGCACTGAAAAAAATAAGTAGGGACTTTCACAGAAAAAGAAATAATTTCTCAGTGTTTTAAGATTTTTTTAACTGTTGAAAATTATACGAATAGATATATTCTGTTTCAGAATAGACATCTCCAAAAAATTTACCTATTTTCTATCTGTCTATTTAATCAATTCTGTATGTTTTATACAGAAAATGTACATTTTTTTTCAAATGTTCATGGCACAATGCAAATAGTGACCATGTACTTAAGCCATGAAATACATTAAATTACTACTTTTCAAACACTTGCTAAGTGCTTTTCACACTCACACCAACACTGTAAATTTGATACTATTATTCTCTGCATTTCAGAGTTAAGGTTTAAAATACTTGTCTGAGGCCACAGAGTTAATAAATAGTGGAGCCAATTTTGACTCCTGCCTAAACATTTGTAAAGTTTTGGAGGATTTACCCCAAAACTGAAGTCATAAGACCACATTATTTTGAGTATAGTTCTACCAAACTTTCAAGTAATACATAATTCATATGTTATTTAAACCATTTCATAGCATAGACAGAGAAGGAAACCACCCAAACTCATTTATGAATCTAGAGTTATATCGATAATAAAATATGACAAATTTAGAAAAAGAAAGTTAACAATAGCTTTGTCTCACTTAAGAATAGAAATTTCGTCTTTATATGATCAATATTTGATGGTTTACTATGTGCTAGGCACTGTTCTAGGTGCCAAACTCCAAAATAAATCATTAGCTAATGTTATATTAAGCAGATAACTACATACAATTTTCTACATCTAGCTTGTTCATTACTTTATCGTGCCTAACACAGTTCCTGTTACATATTAGACACTCAAATACTTTTTTTTATTTTTTACTGAAACGTAATTGATTGTACATATCTGTGGGGTGCAGTGTTGAATATCAACACCTATGTGTAATATGTGATGCTCAAATAGAGATCATTAGTATATTCAGCATTATATAATGTAATCATTTTTTGTGACCCTTTACCGATTTCTCTCTAACATACTGTCCCTCCTCTTGTGGCCTCAGTTCTGTTCTCACGTTTTGAAAGTTCAAAAATTATCGTGATTGTTGTTTCTTTTCCTTCCTTCCTTCCTTCCTTCCTTCCTTCCTTCCTTCCTTCCTTCCTTCCTTCCTTCCTTCCTTTTCCTAGCTCCCACTTATGAGTGAAGACATGTGGTATTTCTCTTTCTGTGCCTGGCTTATTTCACTTAACATAATTTTCTCTAAGTTCATCTACATTGCTGCAAATCACAGAATTTCTTTTCTTCTCTCTTTTTTTTTTTTTTTGGCTGAGTAGTATTCTATTGTGCATATATACCACAGTTCCTCCTGTGGTTGTCCATTAATGGATGTTTAGGTTGGTTTCAACTCCTGGCTATTGCAAATAGATCTGTGATAAACAGGGGAGTGAGGGTATCCCTTCAACATGGTGATTTCTATTCTTTTGGGTATATACCCAGTAGTGGGATTGCTGGATAGTATGGCAGTTGTATCTGTAGTTGTATGAGGAACCTCCATATTGCTTTTCATAATGGCTGCACTAATTTACAGTCCCACCAACAGTGTAGGAGGGTTCCCCTTTCTCCACATCCTCACCAGCATTTGTTATTCTCTGTCTTTTTAGTAATAGCCACACTAACTGGTGTGAGATAATATCCCAATGTGGTTTTGATTTGCATTTCCTTGATGCTGAGTGATGTTGAGCATTTTTTCATGTGGGACACTAAAATATTTATTTATTTAGAAGCTCAATGAAAATGTGGGAATAGATAAAGAATTTGGGGGAAATTATTTTTAGGGCTCACACTAAAATACATCAAAATCTACTTTAAAGCTATAAAATGCAAGAATGTTGAACTGATGCAGACAAATTGATCAATGGAACAGAGTCCAAGAAATAGAATAAAAAATACATGAAAATTTACATACAAAAACTAGTGTTCAGACAATTGAGGAGAAAGGATGAATTATTCAATAGATTATGTTGGAATAATTAAGCATTTGGAAAAAAAATAAAGGTAGATGTTTAGCTCACACCACCATTTACAGAAATAGATTCCAGATGAAGGAAAGATTTAAATGTAAAGACGAAAAATGACAAAAATAAAGTTTTATTATTTTTTAATTAATTTTATTCATATTTATTTAGTGGGGTACAGTGCATTGTTTCAATACATGCATATACTGCACAATGATTTACTAAGGGTAGATAGCACAGTTTCATACCCATTAGTCCACCATTTCTCTTCTCCCCCGCGCCCCTGTCCGGCTCTGGTAACCACTATTCTACTCTCTATTTCTATGAGAACCACTTTTTAAAAAAAGATCTCACATATGAGTGAGTTCATGCAGTATTTGTCTTTCTGTGCCTTACTTACTTCACTTAACATGATGGTTTCTAGTTCCATTCATGTTGATGCAAACAATAGGATATAATTTCTTTTTATAGCTGAATAGTAGTTCATTATGTATATATAGCACAGTTCTTTTATCCATTCATCTGTTGATGAGCATTTAAGTTGATTCCATTGTGAATGGCATTGTGATGAACATGTGAATGCAGTTGTTTTCATGATATACTGATTTCATTTCCCTTTGGTATATACCCAGTAGTGAGATAGCTGGGTCATAAGGCAGTTCTATTTGCACTTCTCTGAGGAACCTCTGTACTGTTTTCCACAATGGCTGCACCAATTTATAATCCCACCAACAATATCAGAAGGTTCTCTTTTCTCCACATCTTCACCAGCATTTGCTATTTTCTGTTTTGTTGATAGTAGCTATTCTAAGTGGAGTTTGATGATATCACATAGTGGTTTTAATTGGCATTGCCCTTGTGATTAGTGATGTTGAGCATTTCTTCATGTGCCTATTGGCCGTTTGTATATCTTCTTGTGAGAAATGTCTATTCAGGTCCTTTGTCCATTTTTTAATTGTTTTTATTGTTGTTGTTGTTCTTTAGTTGTTTGAGTTTCTTATATATTCTGCATGTTAGAACTCTTGTCTGATGTGTAGTTTACACACACTTGCTCCCATTCTGTGTGTTGTCTTTGTTGATAGTATCCCTTGCTGTGCAGAAGCTTTTTAGTATGATGTAGTCCCATTTGTGTATTTTTGCTTTAGTTGCCTGTGCCTTTGTAGCCTCACTCAAAAAAGCACTGTCACTCCCATTTTGTGTAGCATTTCCTCTATGTTTTCTTCTAGTTTTATAGTTTCAGCTTGTATTTAGGCCTTTAATCCATTTGAGTTGACTTTTTTATGTGGTGAGAGATAGGGGTCTAATTTCAATCCTCTGCATGTTGATATCCAGTTTTCCCAGAATTATTTACTGAAGAGGCTATTCTTTCCCCACTGTACATTCTTGTTATCTTTGCTGAAAATCTGTTGGCTGTAAGCGTGTGGGTGTGTTTATGGGCTCTGTATTCTGTTGCACTGGTCTATTTGTCTATTTTTATGCCAGTACCATGCCATTTTGGTAACTATAGCTTTTTAGTATATTTTGAAGTCATGAAGTGTGATGCCTTGAGCTTTATTCTTTCTTGTTCAAGATTGATTTATCTGTATGGGTCTTTTGTAGTTCTGTACAAATTTTAAGATTGTTTTTTCTATTTCTATGAAAAATGTCATGGGTATTTTCATAGGGATTGCATTGAATGTGTAGCTTGATTTGGGTAATATGGACATTTTGATGATTATAATTCTTCCAACTCATGAACATGGGATATCTTTTCTTTTATTTGTATCTTCAAGGTTTTCACTAATGTTTTAAAGTGTTCATTGTAAATGTCTGATAAGATTTGGATATGTTGTCTCTCCCAAAGCTCATGTTGAAATCTGATCCCTAACTTGACCACTTGGCCATGTTGGGAATAGTCTGGGTCATGGGGGTTAGATCCCTCACAAACATATTAATGCCCTTCCTGGGGAGGTGGGGGAGAGTAGGGAGTGAGTTCTTGCTCTATTAGTTCCCAAGGGAGCTGGTTGTTTGAAGGACCTTGGCACCTCTCCTCTTGTTCTCTTGCTACCTCTTGCGATTTGATCTTGCACCCACTGGCTGCCTACTGCTTTCTGCTGTGAGTAGAAGCAGTCTGAGGCCCACATCAGATGCAGCTGTCAAAGAATCTTGAACCAAATAAACCTCTTTTCTTTATAAATTACCCAGTTTCATGTATTCTATTATAGCAACACAAAAACTGTTTAATACGGAAAATTGGTACCAAAGAGTGGAGTGTTGCTATACAGATACCTGAAAATGTTGAAGTGGCCTTAGAACGGGGTAACGGGCAAAGTTTGGAGGAATTTGGAGGACTTAGAAGAAGAAAAAAAGACAAGAGACTGTTTGGAACATCTTAGAGACCACTATGGCAAGGAACTTGGCTGCATTGTATCCATTCCCTAGGATTTTGTGGAAGGTGGTACATAAAAGTTGTGAACCAGAATATTTGGCAGAAGAAATTTCTAAGCAGCAAAGCATTCAGATAGTTGTGTGGTTACTTGAAACAGCCTGTGCTCAGTTATGGAAGAAAAGGAATGATGTAAAGCCAGAATTTGTCATTAAAAGGGAAGCAGAATGCAAAGATTTGGAAAATTGTAGCCTGGCCGTGTGGAAGAGAATGAGAGAACATTTTCAGGACAAAAATCCAATTGTGTAGCTGAGGGTCTGGTTGCTAAAGACACTAGCATGGCTATAAGGCAGTCAGGTGCTAGTAGCCAAGACAATAGAAGAAAGTCCCTGAAGTCATTTCAAAAGTCAGGAGAGTGCCTCTCTCATCACAGACCCAGAGGCCTAGGAGGACTCAGTTGGAGCAGCCTTCCCTCAAGTGGCACCAAGTGTGGTTTGTGCTGTAGCTCTGGAGAGTTCATGCCAGAAACCTTGGCAATATCCATGTAGTGTTAAGTCTGCAGGCAGGCAGAAAGTGAGAGTAGCAGAGGCATAGCAGCCTCCACTCGGATTTCCGAGGATGTATGGAAAAGCCTGGGGGCCCAGGCAGAGACCTGCCACAGGGGTGGAGCCACAGAAGAGGGCATCTAGTAGAGCAATGCTGAGCAGAAATGTGAGGTCAGAGACCCCACAGAGAGTCCCCACCAGGTCAATGTCTAGCAGAGCCAAGGGAGTAGGGCTGCCACCAGGACCCCAGAACTGTAGGGCCACTGGCAATGTGCAACACCCTCCTGGAAAAGCCACAGGTTCAGTGGCTGCTTACCACAGTTATCACACAGTGTAAATCTTTTTGCAATTTTTTTAGTTCAACATAATGCTTCATTGATTTATCCACATCAATACATCATTTAATCATTTTAAACATTATATAGTACAATTTATGAAACCATTTTCATCATGTTAGGAGACTTCCTAAAGTAGTTTTAACATTTTATACTCCTACCAGAATTACATGAGAAAATATATTTTCTTTGATTTGGATCTTCTACATTTCTGTATTATTTTTATTTAATCAAATGAGTAGGTGTGACTTCTACACTTACAGAAAAGACAAAAAATTATAACATAAATCAAAATAAGCATAATCCAAATCAGCCTGCGTCACTCACAGAGAGTGAGGGTGAATTTATCCTCCTTCTCCTGTTCTCAGCCTTGTTGGGGTGTAACATTAGATAGGAACCCAATTTTAACCACTACAAAATCTTGAAAAGTAATTTAAATTATCCTTAAATAAGTTTAGAGGCATGAATCTGTGTTATGGACATCCAAAAGTGCTAAAATTTTTTGATCTCTCATCTAAAATTCTGACTTTTCCCAATGCTGCTTCCCAAACTCCTCTATACCCACTATCACCTCAACTCTCCTAAGAATTATTGCAGGTTCTTGAACTCCTATGCAGTCCTCCTCCTCTCAACTGTACCTCAACACACTATTTATAGAGCACTGTAGCACTTATGGACTTCATTCATGTGTTTTCTTCATACATTATCCTTCTTGACAAAGTATCCCAAAAGCTTAGATTTGCAGACAAACAGAAATTTTCTCAGAGGATGGATGGATTTGGTGTGGAGATGGGAGAGGAGAAGAAAATTTGAAAATACATTAAGAATTTAATTTTTGTTTAATTTAATAATAATTTGTGTAACCATTGCACAAAAACAAGCTCTGCTTTGGGGGGGGGAACGAAGAACATATAAAGGATCAACTTACTTTAGTAGATTAAAACTTGTGGCTTTTGGTAGTGTCAAAATTAAATCAGTTGCTTTGTTTCATAGAGTGTTGCTTTTTGATCTTCCAACATTAAAAATAATACTATCCAACGTTAATGGCAGAGTTTCAGCAAAACCCTAAATTTCAACTTCCTCTTGAATTCTCTGACCCATCTGTAGTTGTGTTTCCATTTTTCTCTTTTATGGAATGAGACAAATTATGTTAGTTCATGTCATGTTTATCTTAGTAGATATACTTAAAATTGTTAAATTTGGGTCAAAGATCAAATTTGCTCAATCAAGGCAGAGATGTGCATATGAATCATTCCTGACCTAAGTGAGATTATATAGAATGTTGATTACTAACCATTATAGTTTTCTTTATAGTTATTTAGAAGGATTAAGGGGAGAAGTAAACAGTCATTTCTAATTCATCTAACTGGGCTCTTCGAAGCAAGCATGCAATACAAGGCTCTTAAAAATAATAAGATGGTCTAAGCAATTAAGGCAAAGAAGTCCAACACTGTGGAAAAAAACCCTCTGCCCCTTATTCTCCTCACCTTCAAGCCCAGGCAGGATAAACTTATGGTTTATGCCTTCTTCTCTTTGATAGATGTGTCTAGCCACAGTTGCTATGATATTAAATCATCTAAGAGCACATTTTTGCTATCGCTGGGCCCCCATCTTTATTTTTTCATACAAAATGGAGGAGCTGAGAATTTCACTTAGGTCTCAAAGCATCAAAAATAGTAGCAGAAAAGTAGCAGAATATATACCTTAAAATAGTCCTACCACATCACTAGATGCCTGTCTTTTTCATTTTTCCCCTCACTCTCTCCTACTCCTTTTAATAGAAGTAGTGCCTGCTTCCCCTTGATCTGTAATCCCGATATGTTGTTATATCCGAGTCAAAGGCTGTTTTCACTGAATTATTTAAATTTAAATTACTCTACTTAGAAGTAGGTGCCCATGACTTAGAGATTCAGTTCTTTTATGTTGCTTCATGAGAGAAGTTTAATGATACTAGTAACTACAATATTTCTTAGGTTAATGATTAGTATAAGGTATTAAATTTTGCTTTGTCATAATAATTAGAGGTCATAAGCAATCTTGATTTTTTAATAAAAATTTTAATTTATCAACATACAGTGTACTTGATTTTCATGTCCCTTTACCAATTCCTCTTTCCCCTCCCTCCCATCAACATCATATCTATTCAATTGTCTTAACAAGCTCAAGGAATTGTTGTGATTGTTGTATTTTCTCCCCACCCACCGTGTTTATTTGTTTGTATATTTACTTATTTTTGTAGCATCTTTTAAAATTTTAACTTCTTAATATACATTTTAGTTGATTTTTGAGACCCTATACCCGTTCCTCTTCCACCTCCCTCTCTCCCTCCCCCCATATCATATCTGTTCACTTGTCTTAACAAGTTCAAGGAATTGTGATTGTTGTGTCTTCCTACCCCAACCCACTTTATTTGTTTGTATATTTATTTATTATTTATTTTTAGCTCCCACAAATAAGTGAGAACATGTGGTATTTCTCTTTCTGTGCCTGACTTGTTTCACTTAATATAATTCTCTCAAGGTCCATCCATGTTGTTGCAAATGGCAGTATTTCATTCTTTTTTTTATAACAGAGTAGTATTCCATTGTGTAGATATACCACATTTTCCTTATCCACTCATCTGATGATGGACAATTGGGCTAGTTCCAACTCTTGGCTATTGTAAAGAGAGCTGCAATAAACATGGGAATACAGATATTCCTTTGGCATGATGATTTCCATTCCTCTGGGCAAATTCCCAGCGGTGGAATAGCTGGATCATATGGTAGATCTATCTGTAATTGTTTGAGGAATCTCTATACCATTTTCCATAAAGGCTGCACCATTTGGTAGTCCCACCAATAGTGTATGAGAGTTCCTTTTTCTCCTCAACCTCTCCAGCACTTATCATTCTCAGTCTTTTGGATATTTGCCATCCTGACTGGAGTGAGATGGTATCTCAAAGTGGTATTGATTTGCATTTCCCAGATGCTGAGTGATGTTGAGCATTTTTTCCTATGTCTGTTGGCCATCCATATATCTTCCTTTGAGAAATGCCTATTCAGCTCCTTTGCCCAGTTTTTAAGTGGGTTATTTGTTTTTTGTTTTTTTTTTTTCTGTAAAGTTGTTTGAGTTACTTGTATATTCTATATATTAATCCTTTATCCAAACATTTATATGAAATAACAAAAGACCATGCATAGCCAATGAAATCGTGAGCAAAAAATAATAATAATAATAATAAAAATAAAATAAAGCTGGAGGCATAACACTACCTGACTTTAAACTATATTACAAAGCTATAATAATCAAAACAGTGTTGTACTGGCATAAAAACCGACACACGGATCAATGGAATAGAATAGAGAATCCAGAAATCAATCCACACACCTACAGCCATCTGATCTTTGACAAAGGCACCAAGTCTACACACTGAGGAAGAAACTGACTTTTCAGCAAATGGTGCTGGGAAAACTGGATATTCATATGCCGGAGAATGAACCTAGACTCGTACCTTTCACCATATACTAAAATCAAGTCAAAATGGATTAAAGAATTAAATGCACATCCTAAAACAATAAAACTCCTTAAAGAAAACATAAGATAAGCACTCCAGGAAGTAGGAATGGGTACAGACTTCATGAATATGACCTCAAAAGCACAGGCAACTAAAAGAAAAATAAACAAATGGGATTATATCAGACTAAAAAGCTTCTTCACAGCTAAAGAAACAATCAACAGAGTGAAAAGACAACCAACAGAATGGGAGAAAATATTTCCAAAAATTTATTTATTTTTAGCTCTCACAAATATGCGAGAACATGAGGTATTTCTCTTTCTTCGCCTGGCTTATTTCACTTAATATAATTTTCTCCAAGTCCATCCATGTTACTGTGAATGATAGCATTTCATTTATTTTTATAGCAGAGTAGTATCCCATTGTGTAGACATAGCATATTTTCCTTATCCACTCATCTGATGATGCATTTAGGCTGGCTCCAACTCTTGACTATTGTGACTAGCACTATAATAAACATGGGAGTACAGGTATACCTTCAACATGATGTTCCCCTTTATGTATTCACAAGATAAAACAATCAAAAGCAGAATTTTAAGAAATTCCTTCATTACTTTAACTTGAGTTTTCATCATAACATTCCTATTAATTATTAAATGTCTGCATATTCATCTCTTTCTGTTTTATTTTCCTAATATTCAACATTTTTTAATGAAATGCTTGCTTTCTTCAGATCTAGACTTTTTTCATGATTTTAAAAGAATTCGTACATTTAGACACTTAAAAATAACCTGGCTACAAACTCCAGATTAAACATTTTCATAAGCAAATGAATATTTCAGGCTGTAATGTAGGAGAATGGAAGCCTTATAAAAATGTCCTGTGTTGCACATAGGTTCTAAATGTTGAGTAGTGTGGCAGATACTGTGGAATGACTACTCAAAATTATTTAAAGCTCACATCTACCTTTCTTTAGTGTTTAGAAACCTAAAACCCTCATCTTCTCAAATTTCTTTGCATATAGGGATGGCCAGAATTATTTACTGTGGCTTATATTTTTGTGTCACTAAATTATTAACCTTGTTCAGGATTTCTTTATTTAAATTGTTTTGTTAGACATAATTTTCTACTTCTGTTTTTCTTTCTTTATTTAATGCATCCTAAACCCATCTTTTTTTTTTTTTTTTTTTTTGATCGGTAAGGGGATCGCAACCCTTGGCATGGTGTTGTCTGCACCACACTCAGCCAGTGAGTGCACCAGCCATCCATATATAGGATCCAAACCCATGGCCTCGGCGCTACCATCACCGCACTCTCCTGAGTGAGCCACAGGGCTGGCCCCTACACCCATCTTTTATTCTGCCAACCTAACCTATTTTTCTAAATGTGTTTCTAGTGGTACCAACATATTGCTGAATTTTGTGATTTATCCCAGTCTTTTGACACAGGAAGTGAATATTCTGATGGTCGTAATTGTTATATTTGAGCTACTTTCCATCTTGTTTTTCATCTTCAAATTTTTGGGGGAGAGGGTGTTTGTTTCTTCTTTTCTATTATGCCATTTAAAATTGTGAACTGTATACTATTTACAAGTTAAATGAAATCTGCAGAGACAATGACCTAAATTCAGCAGGTATCTATTGTTCTAGGTTTCAAGGCAAGTCTTGTAGAATAACACATGCTTCATGAAGATAAAGATGGAAATTATAAGTGAATGGGGGTGCTAGAGATCATAACACTTTAAACTCATTTCCTGTCTAAAGTTTCACATTCTATGGGAAAAAAAATCACGGAGAAAGGATCAAATAAGATAACTATCTAGGAAATGTAGACTTTCGTTAGAGGAAAAATAACTTCTAAATGAAGATATTTCCTTCAGTATCTTTTATATGCATTTCAGCCTTCAAAATTAAGCTCAACTAATGGTGCATCTTTATGACTGTGTACCCTCTGAGTGTTCAAATAAAATGTATTTATCTCATTTCATCATCAAAACAAATCTACAAAGTAGATTCTGTTATTTTCAATGAAGAAACTGAAACTTACAGAGGTTAAGTAAAATGCCCAAATTGGAGACTTAGAAAGTGTTGAAGCAAGGATTTAAATGTAGGATTTCACTCTGACTCATATGTTAGGCCACAAAACAAGTCTTCACAAATTTAAGAAGACTGCAATAATATCAAATATCTTTTCCAAGCACAAAAGTATGAAACTAGAAATCAATAATAGGAGGAAAACTAGAAAATTCATGAAAACATGGAAATTATTATTATTATTTTTTACTGAAACATAATTGATTATACATATTGTGGGGTACAGAGTTGACTATCAACATTTGTGAACAATATATGATGATCAAATCAGGATAATTAGCTTATTCATCATTATGACACATAATCATTCTTTGTGTCCATTAACCAATTTCTTTCTAACTTCCCCCCCATTCCCACCTCCAGTAACCACAGTTCTGTTCTCTCCTTCTGAAAGTTCAGCGTATTATTGTGATTGCTCTTTCTTTCTTTCTTTCTTTCTTTCTTCTTTCTTTCTTTCTTCTTTCTTTCTTTCTTTCTTTCTTTCTTTCTTTCTTTCTTTCTTTCTTTCTTTCTTTCTTTCTTTCTTTCTTTCTTTCTCTCTCTCTCTCTCTCTCTCATCTCTCTTGCCTTTCTTTTCCTCTTTCTTTTCTATTTATGTATTTTTTAGCTCCCACTTATGAATGAGGGCATAGAGTATTTCTCTTTCTGTGCCTGGCTTATTTCACTTAACATAATTTTCTCCAAGCTGATCCATGCTGCTGCAAATGGCAAAATTTTATTCATTTTTATGGCAGAATAGTATTCCATTCTGTATATATCACACGTTTTTCTTATCCAGTTACCTATAGATGGACATTTAAGTTGTTTCAATGTCCTGGCTATTGTAAATAGAGCTGCAATGAACATGGGAGTGCAGGCATCTCTTTGACATGATGATCTCCATTTCTCTGGGTATATACCCAGAAGTAGGACAGCTAGATCATATTGTTTCCTGTCTGTAGTTGTTTGAGAAACTGTTTTTTTATAATGGCTGCACTAATTTACAGTTCCATCAACACTGTAGGTGGGTTCCCCTTTCCCTGAATCCTAGCCAGCATCTGTTGTCCTCTGTCTTTTTTATAATAGCCAGTCTAACTGCAGTGAGATGATATCTCAATGTGATTTTGATTTGCATTTCTCTGATGCTTAATGATGTTGAGCATTTTTTTCATATAACTATTGGCCATTTGTATATCTTTCTTTTAAAAATGTCTATTCACCTCCTTTGCCCATTTTTAAATTGGATTATTTGTTTTTTACTGTTAAATTGTTTGAGTTCTTTGTGTATTCTGGATAGTAATCCTTTGTTGGATGTATAGTTTTCAAATATTCTCTCCTATTCTGCAGGTTGTCTTTTCACTCTGTTGATTGTTTCCTTTGCTGTGTAGAAGCTTTTTGGTTTGATATCATCCCATTTGTTTGCTTTTCCTTTTTTTTTCTTGTGCTCCTGGGATCTTATTCATAAAGTCGTTGCCCTGTCCTACATCCTGAAGTGCTTCCCCTATGTTTTCTTCTAGGATTTTTACAGTTTGAGGTCTTATATTGAAGTCTTTAATCTATTTTGAATTGATTTTGGTATATGGTGGGATGTGTAGGTCTAGTCTTCCAGCACCATTTTTTGAAGAGGATGTCTTTTCATCAGTGTATTTTCTTAGTGTCTTTGTCAAAGATCAGTTGCCTATAAGTACATGGGTTGACTTCTGAATTCTCTATTCTGTTCCATTGTTCCACGTGATATTTTAATTCCAGTACCATGTTGTTTTGGTTACTAAAACTTTGTAGTATAATTTGAAGTCAGGTAGTATAATGCTTCCTCTGGATTTATTTTATTTTATTTATTTTTTTTGCTTGGGATTACTTTGGCTATTTGGGGTCTTTTCTTTTTCCATGTGAATGTTCACTCTTAGTTTATGTGCGTCTTTATTGGTGATGTGAGTTTCTTGTAGGCAACATGCAATTGGGTCTATTTATAAAATCTGTTCAGCAAGTTTATATCTTTTAAATAGAGAATTTAATTCATTAATATATATGGAGACATTAGTGAAAGGTATTGCCTTATTCCTGCCATTTTATTAAATTTTTTATGGCTGTTTTATATTTCTTTTGGTCTTTCCTTTCACTCTTATTGTTTATCTTTGCTGGGTTTTTTTTGCAGTTATAAGTTACATTTTCTTTATTTTTCTTATTTGCATGTATGTTCTACTAGTGTTTTTTATTCTTTCTCATGTATTTATGGTGATATATATTGCTCTTTTGATTCCAGATGTAGGACTCCCTAGAGGATTTGCTGAAGGGCCAGTCTTATGGTGGTCAATTCCTACAGTTCTTGTTTTTCTGGGAAACATACTATTTCTCCATTTCTGAAAGAAAGCTTTGCTGGGTATAGTATTCTTTATTGGCAATTATTTTCTTTTAGCACTTTAAATATATCAATCCACTCTCTTCTGGCTTGTAGGATTTCTGTTGAGAAGTCTGCTATTAGCCTGATGAGGATTCCCTTGTTTGTAGTTTGATGTTTTTCTCTTGCTATTTTTAAAATTCTTTCTTGGTCTTTGACTTTTGACAATTTGACTATAATGTATATAGGGGAGGTCCATTTTGGGTTGAATCTATTGGCGCATCTTTGAGCTTCTTGGATCTGGGATACCATATCTTTCCTAATACTTGTTATGTTTTTGGCTATTATTTCATTAAAAAGGCTCCAAACACATTTTCCTTTCTTCTCCTCTTCCAGTACATTCATAGTATGGACATTTGTATGCTTAAGGTTGTCAAATAGATCTCTTAGGCTTTCTTCATTTTTTAAAATTCTTTTTTTCTTTTTCTTTTGTTCCAATTGTTTTATTCAGAAAGCCCATCTTCTAGCTCAGAAATCATTTTTTTGCACTTGCTCTAGTCTGTGCTTATGCTCTTGGTTCTATTTTTTTATTTCATTGAATTAATTTTTCAGTTCCAGAATTTCTGCTTTTTAAAAAATTGTTTCTATCTCTTTGCTGAATTTCTCATACATGTCCTAGATTTTTTTGACTACATTGTGATTTCTACCTATATTTTTATTGCATCATAGTGAGTTTCCTTAATACAACAATTTGGGATTCTTCTTCAGGCAATTCACCAGTTTCTTGTTTGGGGACTGGTATTAGCAAATTGTAGTCTTCTTTTGAGGGAGTCATGTTTCCCCTTCTTATTCATGCTTCTTGTATCTCTGCATTGATGTTTGGGCATCTGCTGGTGCAGTAACTTCTTTTAATTTCTGGAGTTTTTGAGGGGCAGACTCTTACCTATATATGTATTCTATATTGTTAGTCTGGTTGGACCTTGTAAGTTTGCTTCTGAGTGAACGTGGTAGTGGGTGCTGGCTCACTCCCATCACCTTCTCCGCTAGTGTAGGCAGTCTATTGTACCAGATGTGACTCTCAGCTCCTGTAGAAGGTGGACATGGATCTAGGTGACTTGCACAATCCCCACAAACTCTTCTCTGGTTCTGGTAGGCTTGCTGCATCAGGCAGCCTCTGAACCCCAAGGAAGGAGAGTGTGGGCCCAGGTGACCACATCAGGGGTGCTGAGTCAGGCAGGGCTCTGAGCTCCCAGGAGGAAGGAGGGTATGTATTTAAGTAGCCTGGCATGCTTCTCCAACACTCTCTACCGTGGTGTCTAGTGCTGCTGGGCTGGCAGGACTCTGAACTCTTTTGGCTCCTATCCCAAAATGGTGATGTTCAGAGGTGGCCCAGGACCTAAGGGTTGGAGGTGACTCTGTGTGTAACTTCCCTCTGGAAAAATACCATACTGTGGGTTCTTAGCTCTTCCATACCCTGGGCTCACTGTCTGTAAGGGCTGCATGGTTATTTTACAGCCTAATTTGCAGGCATCTGTAATGGCCATGCCAACCACTTGCCCATCCACCTATCTTGTCCCAGCAATGCAGGGTTTCTCCAGTCTCCGTGCCTGTCCTGGTTGGGTGCTTCCCCTGTCTGTCTATGTTGCTGTCTCAAGTTTCTGGATCTTGGAGAGTTTTCCTCACTGTTTAGCTGGATTCCATTTTTTCCCTAGACACTCAACTCTATATGTCTATATTAGCAATCTTGATCTCATTTACAACCCATACATGGAAATTAAACAGCATGCTTCTAAACAACCAGTAGGTCAAGGAAGAAATCAATAGGGAAATTAGAAAAAAAACTTGAGACAAACAAAAATAGAAATACAATATACCAAAACGTTTGGAACGTATCAAAAGAAGTTCTAAGAAGGAACTTTATAGTGATGAATGCCTACATTAAAAAATAAGAAATATCTCAAATAAACAATCTAGCACTAAACCTCAAGGATCTCAAAAAAAAAAAAAAAAGAACAAAATAAACCCAAAGTAAGCAGAAGAATGGAAATAATAAATATAAGGGCAGGAACAAATTAACTGGAGAACAGCAAAACTATAGAAAAAAGCAACAAAATGAAGAGTTGATTTTTCTCAAAAAATAAACAAAAATTGACAAACTCTTAGGTAGACTAAGAAAAAAAGAGAGAAGATTCAAACAAATAATATCAGAAGTGAAAGAAGAAACATTACAACTGATAAAATAGAAATAAAAAGCATCATAGGAGACTACTATGAACAATTATAGGCCAACAAATTGGATAACCTAGAAGAAATGGAGAATTCATAGGCACATAAGAGGGTACTTCAAAAGGTTCATGGGAAGATGTGTGTTGTCTTTTAATTCTATTTTTTCCACAGACTTTTTGAAGTACCCTCATACAATCTACCAAGACTGAATTACAAAGAAATAGAAAAATCTAAACAGGCCAATAATGAGTAAGAAAATAAAATCAACAATAATAATAAAAAACTCCTGTCAAAAAAACCCTGATGGCTTTATGGCTAAATTCTATCAAATATTTAAAGAAAAACTAATGCAAATTTTTCTAAAACTCTTCTGAAATATAGAAGTAGAATTAATACTTTCAAATTCATTTTACAAGGCCAGCATCACCCAAATACCAAAACCAGATGAAGAAGCCACAAGAAAAGAAAGCTGCAGGACAATATCTCTGATGAACACAAATGCAACAATCCTCAATAAAATGCTAACGAACTGAAATCAACAACACATCAAAAAGATTATACATCATGGCTAATGGGGATTTATACCTGAGATGCAAGTTGGGCTTCATATATGCAAATCAATCAATGTGATGCACCATGTTAACAGAATGAGAGATAAAAAAATACATGATCATCTCAGTAGATGCAGAGAAGATTTTTGACAAAGATCAACATCCATTGATAATAAAAACGCTCAATAATTATGTATTAAAGGAAATTTTTTCAACACAATGAAGGCCACTTATGAGAAGCTCACAGCTAACATCACAAGGAATGGCAAAAAACTTAAAGCTTTTCTTCAAAGGTCTGAAATGCCCACTCTCACTGCTTCTATTAAATAAACTGCAGAAAGTACTAGCAAGAGCAATCAGACAAGAAAAAAGAAATAAAAGGCATTCAAATCAGAAGGAAGAAGTCAAACTATCCCTATTAGCAGGTGACATAATTTTATATGTAGAAAAACCTAAAAATTCCACTGGGGGGGGGGGGACTGTTAAAGCTAGTAAATGAATTCAGTAAAGTTGCAGGATAAAATATCAACATACAAAAATCAGTTGCATCTCTATATGCCAATAATGATATATTTGAAAATGAAATCAAGAAAACAATCCCATTTATGATAACACCATATAGAACAAAATATTTAGGAATAAATTTAACCAAGGAGGTGAAAAATCTTTACACTGAAAACTATTAATCATTGATGAAAGAAATTGAAAAAGAAACAAATAAAGGAAAACATAGCCCATGTTCATGCACTGGAAGATTCAATATTGTTAAAATGTTCATACTATCTAAAGTGATCTGCAGATTCAATGTGATCCTTATCAGATTCCAATGGCACTTTTTACAGGAATAGAAAAAAAACAGTTCTAAAATTTGTATGAAACCACAAAATACCCTGAATAGACAAAACAATCCTGAGAAAGAAAAACAAAGTTGGAAGCTTCACTCTATCAGATTTCAAATTATCTCACAGAGATTTAGTAATTAAAACAGCATGGTACAGGCATAAAGACAGATGCACAGACCAATGGAACAGAATAGAGTGTCCAAAAATAAATTTAAGCTTATACGTTCAACTAATTGTTGACAATTATCCCAAGAATGCAAAATGGGCATAGGATAGTGTCCTCAATAAAGAATGTTGGGAAAACAATATCCACAAGCAAAAAAATGAAACTGTATCTTTATAGCACAGCATACTCAAAAATCAACTCGAAATGGGTTAAAGATCGAAACATAACACCACAAGCTGTAAGTCTCCTAGAAAAAAACAGAGGGGAAAAGACTCTAGACATTAGTCTTGACAATGATTTTTTGAATAGGACACCAAAAACATAGGCAACAAAAACAAAAATAAACAAGTGGGACTATATCAAACCAAAAAGCTTCTGTACAGCAAAGGAAAAAATCAAAAAGATAAAAAAGCAGCCTACGGAATAGGAGAAAATATTTGCAAAGTGTATTTCTGACAAGGGCTTAATTTCTGAAATTTGTGACACACAACACAATAGCAAAAAAATGAATGCCCCAATTAAAAAATGGACAAAAGACCCAAATAGAACTTGTTCAGAGAAGAGATACAAATGGCCAAGGAATATATGAAAAAGTGCTCAAAATCACTCATCACCAAGAAAATGAAAATTAAAACCACAGCGAGATAGTGCTTCAAACCTGCGATCATCATCAAAGATACAAGTATGTTATATTGGCAAGAACATAAAATAGTATAGCAGATAATATTTACACACTTTTAAAATACACCGTTGGTGGTAATGTAAATTCATACAGCCATTATGGAAAACTGTATGGAGGTTCTACAAAATACTTAAAGTTAAAAATAGATTACCATATGATTCAGCATTCCCTTTTCTGGGTATATATTCAAAGGAAATGAAGCCAGCATCTCCTAGAGATATCTGCATCCCATTGTTAATTGCATTATTCAAAATAGCCAATATACAGAATGAACCTAAATGTTCATTGAGGGATGACTGGATATACATGTGTGTATATATATACATACACATGCAATAGAAAAGTTGCCTCTAAAAAAGAAGGAGATCTTGCCATTTGAGACAACATGGATAAAACTGGAAGACACTATGTTAAGTGAAATAGCCAGACACAGAAAGAAAAAAGAAAAAAAGAAAGAAGAAATAAAGAAAGAAAAATTGAATACATAGGATCAGAATAGAACAATGGTTACCAAATGTGGGGGTGGTGCAGCAGGGGAGAATGGAAGAATGAGGAGGTGTCAGTCAAAGGGTACAAGGTAGCAATTATGTTGGATAAATGAATCTAGAGATCTGAGGTACAGCATGAAGAATATAGTTAATAGCATTGCGTAGTATACTGGAAATTTCCTAAGGGACTAGATATAAGAATTTTTTTTTTTTTTTACTGAAACATAATTGTATTTATCTGTGTGGTAGAGCATTAAATATCAATACCTGTATGCAATATGTGATGCTGAAATCAGGATAATTAGGATATTCTACATTACACAATATAATCACTTTTTGTGGCCCTTTACCAATTTCACACTAACCCCCATCCCCCCAGCCCCCTTTCCCACCTCCTTTGGCCTCAGTTCTGCTCTCTAAGAGACTAGATTTTCAGTACTCCTACCCCCCCCCCACAAAAGGTAACAGTGTGAGATGATGAATATGTTAAACTGTTTATCTGTAGTAATTATTTCTCTATGTATGCGTATATCAAAGCATCAATTTGTACGCCTTAAATTAATACATTAAAAAAATAGCTTACTCTGGCTTAACAATCCTTTCAAAACAAAGCAAATCCAAAAGCATATTTTCACTGTTCAAAATCATATATTAACATCAAATCCTGGTGTAAGAAAGAAAAAAGCTAAGATGTATTTTGAAAATATATCACAATTTTACTGTAGGACAATTGTGTAAAGGAATTCAGTTATACTCAATGCAATGTAAATGCAATTTTAATATCTGTGTTTTCCTCATCTCAGCTGTAAATCGATAACTGTAGCTAAGCCGTTTCCATATTCTTTATTTTGGTCAAAATCTTATTAGGGATATGTATTTTTTTTTTCCTTTTTGTCTTTTTTACTGACCAGTAACGGGATCGCAACCCTCGGTGTTGCGCCCACACCACGCTCAGCCAGCGAGCGGGAACCGGTCTCCACATGGGATCCGAACCCTCGGCAGGAGCGCCTCTGCGCTCCCAGGCGGCGCACTCTCCAGTGCGCCACCGGGCCGGCCCTAGGGATATGTATTCATAAATGTTTGTTTTCATGTATAATAGCAAAGACAATCATGGTGGTTTCATTGTTGCACAGGTACATCTTTATAAAAAAAAATGTTCTTGCTTTATTTGGGTAATCTCCTAGACTGTGATAAATCAAAAAAGATGCTTTTCATAGCTTATTTTACTCCTTGCAGAGAGGAAGGCAATGGCTAGTGCATTTTTAGGTAAAAGGAAGCTCAATTTATAGTGTGCATTAGTGTTTACATAGTAACGTAAAAAGATCAATTACAAAAGAAAATAAAGAAATAAATAAGTCAGTTCTTTTAGGTATACCTGATTCTTTTTCTGTTTCCTCCATTGACCTACAACTAATACAATTATTATTTAAAGCAAACCAAAGTAGATTTTTAAAACCTGCTGTTTTATGTCTTTCATTTATCTGAAGAAGAAACAGTTTGCATTGCAGTAACGTTGAGATTCAACTTTTGATAAATCACAGAAAGGTCCAGGAAGAAAAACTTCTAATTCTTTGTATTTTACTTTGCATATAAATTGCCTCTTGAGTAACTCCACATAAATCAAAATTATAATTTGCAACCCAGAATGAAAAGGATTAAATATATTTACTTACTCATTCTTTCCCTGATAGAAGAGCTGCCTAAACAGAAACACCATGACAAAATAAGAGTGTACTCCTTCCTGGTTTTGCCAGTTCTCAGAATCACTGTGTTTAAGCTTTCCTTATGGCTTTCTTCCTTATCCTCACTCTGCTCAGAGGTTCCCACTCTAGTCTGACCTCCCATTAAGACAAGAACAATATCATAGTAGTATAACAATGGGAGCCACCTCCCTCACAGTACTCTTACTTCCTTCATTTAGTTTTTCTTACCTTTGATTATTAATTCTATAAATATTTGAATTTATTATGCACCAAGTAGTCCACTAGTCATGGAAGATACAATGGTAAAGAAAATAAAGTCATTCACTGTCCTCAGGAGCTTCACAGACTGTTCTAGATGGTTGATGTCCACTATTTTATAGTCAGTGACTAATGTATAATAAAGTCTCTGATGGTGATGGTTAATTTTAGGTGTCAACTTGTTTAGGTTAAGGGATACTCAGCTGGTAAAACATTATTTCTGTGTATGTCTGTGTGGCTGTATCCAGAACAGTCTGGCATTTGAATCAGTGGACTGAATAAGGAAAATCTGTCCTTACCCAATATGAGTGGGCACCATCCTATCCTTTGAAGGCACAGAACAAAAAGGCAGAGTAAAGACAAATTCATTCTCTCTTTTGGAGCTGGGATACTCTTATTCTCCTGCTCTTGGACATCAGAACTCCAGGTTCTTCAGTCTTTGGACTCTGGGACTTCACCAGTGGCCTCCCAGGTTCTCAGGCCTTTGGCCCTGGACTGAGAGTTATGCCATCGGCTTGCCTGGTTCTGAGGACTTTGGACTTGGGCTGAGCCATGCTACTGGCTTCCCTGCTTCTCCAGCTTGCAAACAGCAACAGCTGATCATGGGACTACTCATCATTCACAATTTTGTGAAGCAATTCCCCTAATAAGTCCCCCCATATTTCTCTTTCTCTCTCTTTTTCTCTATCTACGTATCTATCTATCTATCTTGCTCGTTCTGTTTTTCTGGAGACCTCTGACCAATAAACATGCATTCTTTGGGGTTCTCTGAAAAACATTAGGGAACAGCCATGGTGTAGCTGTATTTGTTGCCACTCAGGCCCTATTCGAAAAACTAGTAGACTTTCTTCTCAGTCCATGTGCACTAACAGGTTATATACCTCCAGCTCATACATAAGGAAGTCTGATTTATTTGAAATTTTAATTCAACTAAATGATTTTACTGCATACTTTCTATGTCTAAGCAATCTGTTAATCACTACAGGGAATACAAATTTGAGTAAGATCATCCATGCTCTTTAATTGCTCAGACACTAGCAGGGACGAAGTCAGAGGTAGGTCTATAAGGTGGGGGTGGAAGGAATGTAAATGAAAAATAGCTAAAATAAAAGTCAGGATGGGACAATGGCATTAAAAATAGGTGCAAAATGGTATGGGAATACATGAAGAAAAGATCACATCTAATCAGAAGCATCAAAAGGGGTTTCATTAAAAAGATGGTGAAATATAATTGTTGAATTTTCACATGTGGAATTCAGTGTAGGGGTAGATGGCATTCCAGAAAGATGGAGTAAAATAAGCATTGAGGAAGCAAAACCTGAGTCAGTAAGCAGCTCAGAATGTCTGTGGAGTGATACTTTCATAGAGGGTCTATCATACTAGACAGATAAGGCCTGAAAAGGTAGTTTGAGACAAAATGACTGATGAGAGTCTTGAATGCAAGGTTGAGTAGTAATGAGTTAATCTAGTAGTTAGTTGGGGAGGAGTAATGAATATTTTTGAGTAGGGCAATAAAATATAAGATTTATTGAAGTAAGATTATACTGATAGCAGGGTAAGATGACTTGTAAGTAGGGAGGCTGACAACATGAAAACCAGTTAAGAGGCTCTTACAATAGCACAAGATTGAGTCAATCAAGAGTGAACTTAAGCAGTGGCAGAAGAAATAGGTAGAAAAGAATGAATAAAAGGTATCCCAGGGAAACTAAAATCAATACAATGTGGAAATTGGTTGGCCACAGAGAATAGGAGAAAGAAAGGAGTCAAAGATGATACAGAGATTTCAAGCCTGAGTAGGGCTGTTGGAATAAATTAAATGGCAGGAAAATAAATTGTCTTCAGCAAAAAAATGAGTAGTTCAATTCTAAAAATGTTGAATTTGTAGTGCCAGTGAGGAGGAAATATCAGTGAAGCAGTTGGCTTTGAAGATCTCCTGTACTAGAGAGATATTAGAACAGAAGATATGGATATAAGGGCCATTTACATAGAGGTGATAGTTAAAGCTATGGATATAGATATATTTTCTGAGAAACAGATTCTACAAAAATAACTGGAGGGATGTGAATAGAATCTTAAGGAATATATAATAGTAGTGGGATCCAAGCTTGAAAGTAAAGTGATTAGGGCACATTTGCAAGTGTCTAAATAACTCATGTTGTGGGCCCACAAAGTATATTTGTGTGATGAGAATTTGAGGAAATAATTCATATTTAACTAGGCATGTCCAGCAAGCTGATGGGCTCTTCCAACAGAAGCATGCTGGCAGGGAGTTTTAAAAACCCTGTGCTTGAACCACTAACAAGACTTAGTTAACTTAGGGAAGGATAATCTAAGAAAAACATTGTGTCCACAGCTTGGGCTTTGAAAGGTGGCAAAGTTTATTTGTTAATGACATGGTCTCTACAGTCAATGTGTGAGTTTGAATCCCTGCCCTGTCGCTTATTAGCTGTGTGACTTTTGGCAAGTATCTTAACTTCTCTGTTTCTCACTATCTTCAAACATATAATTGGGAAAACAATATTACCCTATAAGTTTGTTGTAGTGATTAAAGAAGTTAAAATACAGTGAGTATATAGAACAGTTCTTGAGGCTTAGTAAGTGCTCAACAAATGTTTGCTATTATTATGTTTAATCTCATGGCCCTACTCCAATTAGATTGTCTGAGAACTGTGGAGACATATTTCACTAAATATTTTTAAAGATGTGGATGCACAAGAACAATTCTTTAAGACTCATATAACAAATTATAAAATAAAGGGAAAAAATGTTCATGGAAGCTGGTTGGTTAGCTCATTTGGACAGAGCATGGTGTTGTAACACCAAGGTCAAGGGTTCAGATCCCAGTAATGGCAAGCCACCAAAACAAACAAATGAAAAATATAAAATAAAGGGGAGAGAGTTACTCCCTATCACACTGTCACACAAATCCTTTCCGCTTTGGCAACTGGAAGAGATAAACGTACCTAACAAATCAAGTAGACTAACTACAGTATCCAGAAAGTCAGGGACATATCAGTGACAGCAGTCTGATCTGTGGTATTGCAGCAATGCCTGTTGTACTAGGCAGAGCAGCAGCCATCAGCATTAGAGAATTACTGTACATAGTTAAATGACAGGGATGATTATAGCACCCAATAGCACAATGTAGATACATTGGCAGTGGAGCACTCATAAGGTATTCTCCGAAGGCTCTGTGAGAAATGATCAGGGCAGGCATTGTAGAAGGGATGAAGTAAACTTTGTGAGAAAATGTGATAACAAGATACTGAAATTTGTGCTGTATGTATTTATCTGGCTGGAAGAATAAGAGAAGCTGACAAAAGATACAGAAGAATCAGTCAGGTAGAAATGAGAGTATAGTTTTACAGATGCTAAAAGAGGAGAAATTTCTACAAGTATGGAGTTGATAGCAGCTTCAAATACTGTAGAAATGTCAAGAAAAATGAATACCAGCAAAGGTGATTGGATTTGGAAACCAGAAGTTCATTTGTAATATCTCATAAAGCAGGCTCAGTAGAGCGGTGGTTTTAAGAGACTGATTGCAAGAAGTAAAGTTACGAACAGGTGGTGAAGAAGTGAAGACAATTGGTGTGAAATCTTCTCTGGAGGAAACGTAGAAGTAAGAAAATAAACAAGATAGTACCTTGAAGAGGTGACAGAAATGAGTAAATGATTTTTATCTGTCATGTCACTAGAGATATCTTCAGTAAACTGCAGAGATAATTGGACAGAAACATCAGAGATCATACACAATGAGGAATACAAACTTTGCAAAAATAGTTTGAAAAATTCACTAAACAAATCAATTATGGCAGCTCTCAGTAAGAAAAAACCAGCAATCTCTTTGGAAAAGGAGAATCTGATTCCCAGAGTTACCAAATTATAATAGTCAAAATGTACAGTTCTAAACAACAGTGACAAAAAAAAAAAAAAAAAAAAAAAAAAAAACATACAAAGAAACAGAAAAGTATAGCCCATTCACAGGAAAAAAAGAATTTGACAAAATTTATCTCTGAGTAAGCCCACATGTTGGAATTACTAGTCAAAAACATTAAATCAAATGTTTTAAATATTTTAGAAGAGTGAGAAGAAATTATGAAAAAATGAATTGAAAGAATTCAGAAGAGAATGTATAAACAGAGAATGTTGATAAAGAGGTAGATATTACAAAATGAACCAAGCAGGAGCTAAGGAGATGAAAAGTATAATAGCTGAATAGAAAAAAATCACTAAAAAGTTTAAATGGCAGATTTGAGCAGGCAGAAGAAAGAATCAGCAAAATTAAAGACAAGCCAATTGAACTGATCCAGTCTGAGGAGTAGAAATAAAAAAAAAAGATAATGAAAGGAGTAAATAAAAACTAAAGAAACTATCAAACACCATCAAGTGTACCAGCATGTAAATCATAGAATACTAGAAGGAGAAGAGAGAAGGAAAGGGGCAGAGAAAATATTTAAAGAAATAAATTATAGATGAAAGACCAAATTTGGAAAAAGAAATGAATCTACACATGCAAGAAGCTCAATGAACTTTCAACAGGATAAAGTAAAAGATCTATACTGAGACACATCCTATCAAATTGTTAAAAACTAAAGACAGAGACTCATAAAAGCAGCAAGACGGAAGTGATTCATCACATACAAGAGATCCCTAACAAGATTAACAACTGATTTCTTATTAGAAACCATGGAGACAAGCAGGAAGTGAGATGACATTTTTAAAGTACTAAAGGAAAAATACTGTTAAAAAAAAATCTATATCTGACAAATCTATCCTTCAAGAATTAAGGAGAATTAAGACATATTTAGATAAGCAAAAGCTGGAGTTTGTTAATAGTAGAAGTTTCCTGTAAGAAGTGCTAAAGGGAGTCTTTCAAGCTGAAATAAGAAGACAATAGAAATAACTTTAATGAATATGAAGAAATGAAGAACACTGTTAAAGGTAACTACACAGTTAAATATGAAAGACAGTATTATCATACCTTTGGTTTGTAGTTCCTTCTTTTCTATATGATTTAAAAACTAAATCTGCAAGATATTAATTATAAGTCTATGTTAATGAGCACACAATATATAATAATGTAATCTGTGACAATAAAAATATAAATATAAAGGAAGAGGGAAGAAGATGTATAGGAGCAGAGTGTTTATATACTATTGAAACTAAGTTGGTATTATTTGAATTAAGTTGTTTTAAGTTTAAAATGCTAATTGTAATCTTTAAGGTAACGAATAAGAAAATATGCAAAAAGTATAAAGAAAGGAAAGAATATATTCAAAATGGTGCCCTACCAAAATGAAAAAAGTAAAAAAAAAAGGCAGTAATGAAGAAATGAAATCATATACAACACACAGAAAGCAAATAGCTAGATGGCTTCTGTATCAATAATCACTTAAAATATTAATGAATTAAACTATCCAGTTAAAAGGCAGAAATTGGCATAAGGGAAAAAGAAACATGATTTATTATACTCTGGTACAAAAGACCCACTTTAGATACAAGATTAAAAAAAGGTTGAAAGTCAAATAATAGAAAAAAGATTTTTCATGTAAATAGTAACCAAAAAAGAGCTGGGATGTTATTGTCTTATTATCAGATAAAATAGATTTAAAGTGAACAAATGTCTACAAAAGACAAAGAGGATATATATTAATAAAAGCTTGAATATGGACACAAAGAATGATAATATTTTGTAATGATGAATATGGTAATTATCCTGATTTGATCAGCACATATTGGACACAGGTATTGATATCAACTCTGTACCCAACAAATATGTATAATCAATTATGTTTCAATAAGATAAATAAACAGTTAAAAACAAACAAAAAAACCCCTAAAATAACAAGAATTGTAAAATATGTGAAGAAATTGGAACCTTTTTGCATTACTAGTGGGAATGAAGAATGGTGCAGCCTTTGTAGAAAACTGTGAGAGCTTCCCAAAATGTTAAATGTAGAATTACCATAAGGGATTTGAACAGATACTTGTACATGAAAATTCATAGCAATACTGTTCACAATGGCCAATAGGTGAAAACAACTCAAGTCTCCATCAACACATGAATGGATTAAAAAATATTATTCAGGGCCGGCCCGGTGGCGCACTCGGTAGAGCGTAACGCTTGGGAGTGCGGCAGCGCTCCCGCCGAGGGTTCGGATCCCATATAGAGACCAGTCCGCTCACTGGTTGAGCGCGGTACGGGCCCGACACTGAGGGTTGCGATCCTGTTACCGGTCACGAAAAAAGACAAAAAGGAAAAAAAAAATATTATTCAGTCATTAAAAAGGATGAAGTTCTGATACATGCTACAACATGGATAAACCTTGATAACGTTATGTGAAGTAAAGTAAGCCAGACATGAAAGGGCAAAAATGGAACATGTAGAATAAACAAATTCATAGAGGTAGAAAATAGATCAATGGATGGCAGGAGAGGCAATGGGGATTTATTGCTTGATGAGCACAGAGTTTTTGTTTTGTGTGATTAAAAAGTTTTGGAAATATGTAGTGGAGAGGGTTGTACAACATTGTGAATGTATTTAATGCCACTGAATAACACACTTAAACACGGTTAAAATATAATATTTTATGTTATGTATATTTTACCATGTTAAAAAAATGAAAAAGTATGATCTTTGAAAGAACAATAAACACTTGATTTAGCAAGTTACTATGATTCTGAGTCAGTAAAAGAAGAAAATATATTTAGAACTCCACAGACTGCAATTACATACATTGTCAGACATAAAATGTAGAATTGCTAAGCACAAAATGTTTAAAGAATGAAGGATGAAATTACAAAGATCACTCAACAACAAACTATCAGGAAACAAGAAGTATACTTAGAAATAATGAAACTTGCAGAAATGAAAAAATACATATTCAGTGTAATAACAAAACTGTAGTGGAGGAATTAAATGGTAGACTGCAGTTCTTACACAGATAAAGAGATTACTGGTAAACTACTTGATATATTCAAACAACTTATTCAGAGTGCAGTTAAAGATATAAGACGGAATATATGAAAAAGAGGCTAAATGAAATGGTGGATAGACTTAGAAGTTCTCACATTTGACTTATTAGGTTCACCAAGAGAAAATGAAGAGAAACATGAACGACAAAAAGTCAAAATTGAAAGAGATAATCATGGCTTCCATTTCTAGTAATGGTCATATAGATATTTCAAAAAATAATCAGAACTATATGTGTGTGTCTCTGTGTGTATAATTTTAAATACAATTTTAATATACTTCTTAAAACCATTTGTAAAGACTAGGGTTGAGATATTTCTAGAAATCTCAAAACACTAAATGAATTGCATATGCATGATAAGTAAAAAGAAATTGTCTTTAAGTATATTCTAATAAAGTTGCAGAAAACCAAAGATGAAGAGAAATCTTAAAAGCAGCCAGAGAAAAAAGTCAAATTGCCTTTAGAAAGTGACAGTTTAAGTAGCAATCTGACATTTCAGCTACAATCGTGTTCAGAAGACTGTGCAATGGTATTTTTCAGTATGCTGAAAGAAAACAGCTGCCAAAACATAATTTTTAAAACTGAGTGTATATATTTCAAGAATGAAGGGAATTGAAGACTTTTATGGGCAATGAAACGTGGGTTTTGTTCACTAACTGAATTTTGTAAAAGAATATTCTAAGATATATACTTCAGGTGGAAGTAAAATAATCTAAAATGGAGGAACCAAGATGCAAGACAGAGAAAAAAAAACAAAAACAACAAATGCATGAACAAATCTAAATGAACACGGACTGTATAAAGCAACAACAACAATAACAACAGCCTGGGTATTAAAAAAGAATCAAAATAAGTGAGAAAAATGACATATACTTCAGTTGGTTAAATTAAGTGGAAGTGTTCTAAGGTTCTTACACAGTTACAAGGGATGAAAAAGGTTTTGATTATACTACGACTTCATAAAGTAGGCATATGGAATTTCTAGGTTACCAGCAAAAAAAAAAGAAACAGAAAGTAAAATTTTCAAACTAGGAGGAAAAAAAAATAGAATGATAAATATCTATTCAATACAAAATGAGGCAAAAAAGGAGAGAAAAAGAAAAGGCTAGAGAGCATGAATAGAAAACGCAATACGATATGGTTCATTTGTACTCAAATGTGTCAGTAATTTCATTAATTATAAATGGATTAAATGCTCTATTTAAGAGGGAAAATATTACCAGAAAAAAAATCCGCCTATATACTGTTTTAAAGAGACGTCTAAAACAGAAGAATATAGAAATTTTGGCAGTAAAAGAATGCAAAATGAAATAATGAGCCTGGGTGAAGATAATCAATGTTCATTAAAATGTTAGGGTGAAAGGCTGATGAGGAACTTCATAATAGGTATATCAAGTCTATAACATTTGAGCCTCATCAAATGTAACACCATAAAATTGAAACACCCATACAATTATTTATCAGATTTCAGAGAATGCAAAACAAAAAGAATGTTAAGTGACGTCAAGAAGATGCAATCATGCAAATACAGAACATGGAAAATTATACAAGACAAATTGGTTTAATCAACAAGTAATAGAAAGATGAAGGGACCTGTTATTGAATAAAAGAAACTGAAGAGACACATTGACCAAGTGTAATGTGTGAGCCTTTTCTGGACTCTGGTTGGAGAAAGCAATTGTAAATGTTCCTATTGAATCAGTTAAAGAAACGTTTATATTGACTAGACTTTTATCACTTTAATGAATTATTGTTGATTTTTAGATGTAATATTGCATTGTGGTTATATTAAAAGGAGTTCTTATTTTTGATATATTTATTGAAAGTATTGATGAATGAAATTATGTGATGTTTGGAACTTTCTGTAACATAATTAAATATTTCATTATAATAATAACAAAATCATAAAATAAATGGGAGAACTCTAGTTAAATACATTTTTGATCTCTCTTGAAGAAGACATTTCTGACCTTCCAAACAAAGAAATCACAGAAGAGAAGACTGTCATAGACATATATGGTTGGTTGCCAGGGGCTGTGAGTGTGGGTAATGGAGTGATGTTGGTCAAAGAGTGCAAGGTTTCAGTTATGTAGGATGAATAAATTCTGGAAATCCAATATACAGCATGGTGACTGTAATTAATAATACTGTATTGTACTCTTGAGAAATTATCTAAGAGAGTAGATCTAAATGTTCTCACCACACACACACACACATGCACACACACACACACATGCACACACAGGTAATTGTGAGGTGATGGATATGTTAATTAGCTTGATGGTGATAATCATTTCACAATGTCTATGTAAACCAATAAATTGCATTGTACAGTTTAGGTATATCCAGTTTTTTTCAATTACACTTCAATAAAGCTAAGAAAAAATGTAAAAATAATAAATAAATAAATGAACAAATAAATAATCAAAAAGAAAAATAAAACCCAAACCAAAAACATCCATACATAAAAATGACACCAAACCTGGTGTCAATCTTTTCAATAGGTGTGGTAATCAAGACTTAAGAACTTTGACATGCATTCTCACTATACAGATCTTATAATTAATAGATCTTATACATGAAAACGAAAGCACCTTATTAATGTAAGTGATAACACAAAATAGCTGATGTAAAACAGGGAATTTGTCAACCATTGTAATGGTGGAAGACTAAGAGTACAAGCGTACTTCAAAACATTCATGGAAAAATAGAATTAAAGATAATACAAATCTTTCCATGAACGTTTTGAAGACCCCTCATAGTTTTGGTTTCAGGTGTGAATACGCCGAGGTACTCAAATGATGCCATTCACCCATTTGCTCTCCCTCATTCTTCTGACTGCTTCATTTTGTGAGCTGTGTTCTCCTTATTCTCTTCTCCTGAATATGGGTGGCCTTGGAGAAGTTGGAGGACAGCGCAATACGTATCCAAAGGAAAAACATAAATGGTTAGTAATAATGTGTTGTCTCAATTAGAGTTATTCAATATTCTTAAATTTTGCATGGCTATTGAGAAATAATGTTATAGACACATTAATTATCTAGCAGTGTTCTAAAAGTGCCCTCAGACATGTAAATATATGTAATTTCTTTACTATGTATAACTGAGCTGATTTTTTTCTGTCAGTGCTTATCCATGACTCTATCTGATAGCAATGAAAGAAATGATAAAGATTAACTCCCACCCAAGAGTGAGTACAATCCTGTAATCTCACTTCACTCCAATAATTTAAGCTATTTCTGTACGTAATTCAGTTGGTCTCTACTTGGAAGACTCAAGTACTTGCTCAGTATTTAGTGTTCTTCCTCCCTCCTCTTGATCCTTTTTCAGATAGCTTGTGGGTACGTTTGGACATGGCTTATGTGACCCTCAGGGTACTAATAGGGATACAAGATTTCTTCCATCTTTATGGAGGTCTTTGTACCCCAACTGATCTATGTGGATACTCAGTAGTTTGTGCTTTTTAGAATGGTGAGTGTCGAGGTAAAAAGGTCTCATTGCCTTCCCAGGGGTTATGTGCTGCACCTACTTGTGCAGTTCATATTCTCAGACACTAACCCTTGATTTTGAAGTACCATCCATGAGAGTCTTTCTTCGTTGCAATCCCAGGTTTATGTTTCTCTTAAAGTGCTCCATCAATCCCATATAACATCGTTAGTGAGGCACACTGAAACATCTAGTTTTGATTGTCCAGGCCACAGGGAATTGGGAACTTAGCCTCAGGCTCATCAAAACTGCTTACTTATCACCTACAACTCAACGTTATAGCTCAAACTTTGTGGTGAAAGAAGGGGCATGAGGGGATTCTTCTAGAGGTTTGCAGCCTCTGCCTAGTGTGCAAATAGCCCTAATCTTTATGTACATCTGACTCCTCCTTCCCTATCTATTCTCCTAGCGGTTTGTGAAAGTCCTGGTATCTGATCTTCTAACCCTCCTTGTGTCTCAATTTTCTTTCCCAGAATTTACTGGGACCAAAATGATCTGGCTTTCTTCTTTTTTTCCCATCTTGGTAATATTGTTACATGAAACTTTATAATCATATCAACTAAGTCTGCCTCTTGATTTCTTAATCGGTTGCTAAAGTTATTTAAACAATCCTTTCCCCTTGCCTGTTCTTTAACAACCCTTCTCTTGCTAAATAATTTTAGAAAGTAAATTTTAACAATCATGCTTAATCAAGGAAATTGATCATGTTTAGTCAAGGAAATTTGCTTCTCAGAAGACTTAAAAGTGGAAGTCTGCAAATGAGCAGTGTTTAAAGGAGGGGGAATAAATTAATTGGATTAATTTTACTAATATGCAATACACTATAAGAGGATACTTGGAAACATTACTGCGTGAAAGAGGGAAAGATGTGGATGATACCAAGTAATACAAGTCCATATGATTCAAAGAAAAAATGAAGGGTCATGAATAATTTTAGTTTTTGTGATTATCCTAAATCATGTCATACTAAATGAACTATAATTACCTTATTGACAGAAAAATTCTCCAATGATGAGACAGGCAGATACAGAAGATAAATATGTGGGATTAACTGGCCTCAGAACCTGAAGTAATTTTAATGTTAGCATGAGTCAGATGCTTTGGGTCATTTCAGAGCCATAAATGTTGTTTATTATGTGTCCTATTGAGAATTTTCTTGAGTGTCTCTGGATTCCTAGTAGAACACTGATGAAAAGTTATGCTAGTAGGTGGGGATAGGTAAAAGGAGTTTTCTTATGGAAGGAAGTAAGGATGAAAGTTAAATACAGAAAAAATGAAGGTAGAGGAAAAATGGTAGGACATAACATTTCAGACACTCAGATGAGAATGGAAAAGAAAAATCACATCATTCTGGGAGAGAGCAGATGCAATTCTAACATAACCATAGCTTTGGCCAACAGTGCAGATGAATTCTTCGCACCAGCTCTTCTGATTCACTGGTATCCAAAATGATCTGCAAATGCTTAGTTTGCCTATTTAGTTGATCTCGGTCACCTTTTCCATAGTTGTCTCATATTTTTTTTCATTTTCTTGCCAACAGCCTCTATTTTCATCTTACTATAGGTTTTCTGTATTGCACAATATTCCCGATTTAAAATCATCATCTTTAATCTGAACTGATAACTCCAACATTACATTATTTGGCATTTTCACTAATAAGCTGATCCCACTCACTATCAGATCCAGCACTTAGCAAAATGACAGTGAGCCAGCAACTCAAACCTAAGTACTATGGGTCCAGTTACTGGCATTTTGGGGCCTGTCTAGTTCTAGCTCAATGTTGTTTCTACCCAAAACAATGTATAGATTCAAAGTAATCCTAATTAAAATCATAGCCAGTTGTTTTCAAAATTGACAAGATTGTTATAAATTTATATGTACTTGTGAAAGGTTAAGACTATCGAAGGTAATATTGAGGAAAAACATCATGCTTTATTAAAAGATATAGTAATTAAAATGGAGTGTTTTTTTTTTTTTTTATAATAGACCAGTGAAACAGAATAAAGATTACAGAGCCCAGAAACAAACCCATATTAAGTCACTTGATTTACTTCAAAGGCAACACATCAGCATACCAGAGTAAGACGTTTCCTCTCAACAAATGGTGCTGGATCAACTGAGTCTCCATATGGAAACAATTTAAGCTTGACTTTTTTTTCTCACATCATAAAATTTGAAGAGTGAAAAGAGGAAAAACCTGCCTGGGACTGAGGATAAAAGAAAAAGCAGCTCTATTGTTATTCAGTCTGGGAGGACAGACACAGATAAAGTCAGCTATAGTTAAAATGAAAACATTGTTTCTTCCAAGGTCATGCAACAGCTGTAACATGTGATAAGGACCACCTCTTTGAGTTACTGCTGCCTTCTCACTATTGACACCCCCAGGCCAGATTTTCTATTCTTATTTGTTACTAGGAAGACCCAATTGCTAAACTTCTCTTACCTCTTGCCAGTAACCAATCCATAGTTAATCAACACTACTTTTAATCAATCCTCAGAAACAGCATTCACTCTAGAAGTGATCCATCCTTCTGTTAGACAGCCTTCGGAATCTTTCAGCAGTAACCAAAACCTTACTAAAAAGCACTTCCCTCCATCTTGGCAAATGGCATTTTAGTAGTTCTCTGAAATGCCATTCTCTTGCAGTGAAACAATAAATCTGATTTTGTCAGACTACAGGCTTGTTCCTGGTGATCTTTAACAAGAGTTTGGAAGCTGTAAATGTAAAATGATGTTTTCATGACCTTGCGATATGCAAAGATTTATTGAAAGGAAAACAAATAGCACTAGCAGGAAACAATTTCTAAATTGGGCTACATTAAAATTAAGAACTTTTTAAAATCAAAACACACCATAAAGAGAGAAAAAACGCAAGCCAAAGAGAGTAACCAAACATTTAAAATACATTTAGCTGGACCTATATATTATGGACAAAGGTGCTTGTGTTCATAACATATATAACATTTCTAGAAATTAAAAAAAGACAAGACAACCTAATAGGAAAATAGGAAACAAACTTACTGGGGCAATTTGGAAAAAGGATATCCATATTGGCAAAATCAGTAAAATTACTTTGTAAAACTGTTCATGAGCCTCTATTAAAACTGAGCATATGCATAGCCTTTGAACCAGCATTTCCACTCATGGGTATATGACCGAAAGAAATGAGTACATACATCCATCAGAAGGCAAATGCAAAAATGTCCATAGCACAACTGTTTCTAATATCCAGAAATTAAAAATGACCCTATTAGAGCCAAAGAATAAGTTTATTTGCAGATTTACAACAATGGAAAACTATGAAGAATTAAAAGAGGACAAAGTGCTACTACATGCAGTAACATGGATGAATTTCACAAATAAAACGTTGAACCAAAAAAGTCAGTCACAAGAGAATACATGGTGTATGATTTCATTTATATAAATTTCATAAACAGCCTAAAATAACTTATGGTATTAGAAAGGAGGGTGGGAACAGCGATAGGTGTAGAGCATGAAGAGAGCTTAGGCACTGGGAACAATTCCGTGTGTATTGACTTAAATGGTCAATTCATCTGCCTACATACTTCTGATTTGATAACATTACTGTCTGTAGATTTTTTTTTCTTTTTTTTATATACTCATTTTAAAAAGGAGAAGGACAGGCACAGAGTGGAAGCAATTCACAACCCCAGTACAAAGGAAATGGCTAAAACCTACGTGAGTTTGTAAAATTGAGACAGATTCTCAGTTCTCAAAATGCATTCCACATTTTCCTTTCACTGTCAATCACACAAAACAAGACTTTAAATGAGAGGGTTTATCTGGAAAGTGAAAGGGGAATTGAGGTTTTCCTGGGAGATTTTTTAGTCATTACTGGGTTACTAGGACATTTTGGGTGCATTGACAGAGAATGAAAGAAATAAATTGCACAGGATTTCTCTAAGATTTGTACCTAATCTGGTATGCTTGAGTTGGGTTTTTGCAATGTTGTCATCTGGGCAAACCACCTCGAAAGATTAGTTGATTGACATTGTGTCTTATTGATCCGAGAGGTGAATTCTCAATCCCTTAGCAAATAAATTTGTATACAATGATTAATAGCCTTGGTCAGAAGAGGGACGGTGGCCTGGGTCAAATGTGGAAAAAAAAAAAGTATAAAAACTGAGTACTTGTAATCGTTTGCTAGGACTGCCATAACAGAGTAGCACAGAACACATGGGTTAAACAAAAATAAATTAATTGTCTTACAGTACTGGGGGCTAGAAGTCCAAGGTCAAGAGGTCAAGGTCTTGGCAGGGTTGTTTACTTCTGAGGCCTCTCTGCTGTCTTTTAGATGTCCTTGTGTCTTCACATGATCTTCCCTCTGTGTGTCTGTGTCCTAATCTCCTCTTCATATAAGGACACTGGTCACATTGAATTAGGGCCAACCCGAATGACCTCATTTAACCTCAATTACCTCTATAAAGGCTCTAGTTACAAATGTAGTCACATTCTGAGGTACTGGGGGTTAGAACTTCAAAGTATGGATTTTGAGGGGCACAATTCAGCCCATAACAGTACATATACCTGAATATTAAATAACTAATAATGTAAAAATAGCTCATAATTATCTTTCAAATTAATTTAACATTGGTCAGGGCAGTTATGCCTGTGAAAGCAACAATCATTGTGCCAGAACAAAATAACTGACACAAATCTAGGTGAGCACATGCAACCGAGATTTGATCAACTACTGTTACAGACTGAATCGTGCCTCCCCCTAGATTGATATGTTAAAACCCTAATCCCCAATGTGACTGTATTTGGAGATAGGGCCTTTAAAGGTAATTAAGATTAAATGAGGCCTATGGATGGGGCTCTCATTCAATAGAACTGATGTCCTTATAAAAAAGAAGGGAATGCACACACACAGAGAAAGGCCATGTGCGAACACGGCAAGAAAATAGCCAACCACAAACCAAAGAAAGAGGGGAGGCCTCGGTAGAAACTGACTCTGCCAGCGTCTTAGCCTTGAACATCCACTCGCCAGAACTGTGATAAATAAATTTCTGTTAGTCTTAGTCAATTCCTGCTACTATAAAAAAATACCTTAGATTGGGCAATTTACAAAGAGCAAAATTTTATTTCTCACAGTTCTGAAGGTTAAGAAGTCCAAGATTAAGGTGCCAGCAGTTTCAGTGTCTGGTGAGGGTCCATTTCTCATAGACATCATTTTCTTGCAGCATCCTCAGATGATGGAAAGGCATGAATGTTGTGTCTTCATATGATAGAAGAAATGGAAAAGCAAAAGGGGGCTTGGGTTCTCCCTTTAGCCTCTTTTATAAAAGCACTAATCCTATTCATGAGGATGGAGGGCTCATGAGTTAATCAGTTCCAAAAAGGCCTCACCTCTTAATACTATCACATCAGTTACTAGGTTTCAACGTAAGAATTTTGGAAGGACACGTGCATTCAGACCATAGCAGTGATATTTAAGCCACCTAGTCTGTTGTGTTTTGTTATGGCAGAACTAGCAGACTAATACAGTTACTCAGATACATTTATTTATTTACTTTTATTTATTTATTTTTCTGATATATTTAATTTACTTTTCACAGGGGTTCATGAAAAGCAAAAGTTTAAGTAAGGGGGAGGACTGGGAAGTCACAAGGAGATTCAAGTTTTTCAGCATATAATTGGACAATTTTGCCTTGAGGTTTTCTATCAAAATGGGTATACTTGTGTTGGGGCACCTGTCCATTCTCTATCTAGGCAAACCACAACAAATTAGCAGAATTCAATCCCCTGAATGATTCAGGGCACTGAATCTCAACCTCATGAATGAAGAGTGGCTGCACATTACACTTTTTCCACTATGAAACATACCAAATTTTTGTTGGAACGTTTTTTTTTTTTTTTTTTAATTTTGTACATTTGAGCTTACTTCAACCCATTTAAAGTAGCCTATAAAACTGACTCCTTTGAGTAGAGTCCAGAAAGAAAATGCTCTCCAAAGGCATTCAAGTTGTAAGGTAAGCATTTCTGTCACTTGTGCATTACCATCCATTCAACTGATCCAACCTCTCTTTAAATTTCATACTGCTTTATGAGCAGCTCCCTATAACCTGTTGACTGAAAAAATAATTGAGCCTATTTAGCAGATAGTCCTACATGATATACTGGCACCAGCTAGATGTGGCACTAAAGAAGATAATGGGAGGAAAATTCACCCTTGGATGGCAGCAGAATTTGAGTAGTACTTTAGTAGCCCAATTTGATTAAAAAAGATAGACTAAGGTATAGATCTACACTGATTCATGTGCAGTAGTTAATGGCTTTGTTGTGTTCAGAGATTTGGGAGTCTCTGATAGGGCAGGGCTTTTTTATATTATGATGTTTGAGCAGGAAACTGAAGGGAATAAGGGTGCCAGTCAAGTAGCTATCTTATGAAAGAACATTCCAGACAAAATCAATGCATAAAATGTATAGGGTATTGCTATAAGAAGGGCTGCCTGCCAGTGAGGCAAGTGGGAGACTAAAATACAGCTCGTGCTTTGTTAACTAAGTCTAGCACCTAGTGAAGAGTTGCATAAACCTGAAGGAAGTATGTCTTTTCTAATTTGTCTTCCTGGAGGGATACCTTTTATTGTAACTTTTTCCCATAGAAGGGAAACTACTTTAAATTAGATTATCACAGAAGCAGATCTTGAGAAAAAAAAATTTGTATGGAAATTTGAAAGGTTATCCCAGTAAACAGCAGTAGGGAAGTGGAAAAATAAAACAGGTAAGAAATAAGCCAAGAAAGTTTGCATTATCAAATCTGTTTTCACTGTGGCAACTTCAATTTAATACCATTGAGGATCTTTGGGAAACAGTGAGAAACACACCTCTTAGTTATCCTCACTGAGGAGTGAGGAAGCTTGGATATTTATCTACTAACTTCCCATCTTGAGAGATGGTTCTAAATGACTACAATGAATAGAGGTCCCCTACTCACTTACATATACATGCAGCATGAGCAGTAAGTAAATTTTTGCCATTTTTAGGTATTAAAATACTGCATGTGATTGTAGTTAGTTTATTTTCATTGCTATGTAATATTTCAATGTGATATTAAAGCACAAATTATTTACATGTACTATTATTGATTGATATTTAGGTACTTTCCAGATTTGGGCCACTGTGAAAAGTGCTGTGATTTGAAATTATATTTTGATATTTTGTCTTCATCCATGATGACTTTGATAACAGTTTGACTATTATGTACATAGATGTGTACTTTAAAAAATAATAACAGTTCAATATTTGGTATGATTTTTCAAGCTTATGACTCATGTCTTTCTTAAATTCTGAAAAAAAATAGAATATCTTTTCAAATAATGCCTTTATGTCATGTCTTCCATTTTCTATATTTGGAATTCTTTTTAGTCATGAAATAGATCTTCTAAAACTATCCTCTATGTTTCTTAGTTTATTCTTCATAGTTAAATATCTGTCTTGCTCTGTAATGCATTCTGTGCCAGTTCTTCAGTACTGTCTTCCAATTCCTAATTCTCTGTCCATCTGGATTCTAACATATATCAGATAAACTGTATTTTCTATTTCATTGGTTATTGTTTTAGTGGAAAGGTTCGTTATCCTAGAGATGTGTTTTTGATTCATAGCTTTTGCCTTTTGTTTAATGATTTATTGTTCTTTATTGTATATCATTCCTTCCATTTTCTATGGTAGATAGTAAACATACTCATTTTAAAGTCTTTTCAGATTGCTTTGTTATTTCTATTTTCTCAGAAATGAAGTTTTCTGCTTATCGTGTTTGCTCCTCTTGCTTAAGCTGTTAGTTTGGGTTTTGTGTGTTGATATTTTAGTTAAAGAGTAGAAATTTCTACCTGTCTTGTAGTTTTATAGTTGAGTGCACCTGGTGCGTGAGAATACACAGATAAGAAAAAAGTTTTATATTGGTAGAGCCAAGGTTTTTTTCCTGATGAATAACGTGAATGTCTAGCCTAGGACAGCAGGCACATTGCCCCAATTCCAGATTTTCTGTACCGTCTACGTCTTTAGAGAAAAGTTTGGTATTGAAGCTATGGAGAATGGTAGCAGATTTTTGGCTTTATTCATGAGTTGCATTGCTCTGCATAGCCCAAAGTTTCATACAATGAGCCTGATACTGTCTCTTAAAATGTGTGGCATGATTTTGATCCTGATTAACACATAGGAGTTTACTTTTCAGACCCTTTTGCTTCTTATGGTCTTAGCATCCAGTTAGCCTGTAGCAACAGACCTTACCATCCACTTTATGTGTGTGTTTGGGGAGTGCGAGGGAGACGATTATTGCTATTTCTATTCCATGGGGCTTTAAAATATTGAATGGTTGCTATATATTTTTAACATGTTAAAAATACATTTTCTAGCATGTTTATGAAGTGTAAGTGCAAGGAGAAAGAGAACCCACAGAATCCTCTAGACTTGAACTCTCTGCCTTATGTTTAATCCTTAGTTATCGTCGAGATTTGAACTACAAAAGTTTATCTAAGCACTCTCTTCTGACTATACAGCATATGCAGCTGGTTTTATAAAGCAACTTTTCAATGAACATCTTTGTTATAATATTTTCTCCTAAATCTTGCACTGATAGTTGCTTCTGTAGCATGTTGTTATAAAAACAGACTACATGAAAATCAATTTACTGTTTAGCATTCTCCTGAAACCTGTTTAAACAAAGATATTAAAATATCCTAATACAGTAAGTTTATACATATATGTGTGTGCGTGTGTGTATGTGTATGTGCATGTGTGCACCTGTAAAAGATGGCCCATTTGGACTTTTTTTTGTAGATTTCAGAAGAAGAGTCTCTTTCACACACAAACACACACACCCACGCAGTCTTCTAGTTTTCATGCAGCTATACTGTCATCAGGTTATACGTTCACTAATCTATGAGAGAATCAATACATTCTTGAGAGATTATACTTATTTTAGGCTTACTTCCTGTGCTTAGTCTCATAGGGTTTATTCAGAGTGCTTCATATAATTTATGAATCTCCTGTTTCACATAAACATGAATTAATTATTTTTTCCTTTTTTTTAATTGGAAACAGTTTTTAGGAAATATTTCTAGTTTTGTAGGCACAGTGCAAAAAGAAGACTATAGTGGAGCAAATTGTATATGAGTATCAAAGCAAGGTAAATGGCATTATTGTGTTTTATCATATCTTCTTAGTAAACAGGTTTTGTTTTTGTGGTAAGCATGTGGCATTAGCAATGAGAAAGGGCAATTTAAAACATACAGTTATTTAGTAATGCAAGGTTTGAAAACTATGTGGCTCCTTGAAAAATTTGATTAAATATTTAAGGGATAAATTACCTGTACAATGCCATTTTGTTCTTTAAGTATAAAGAACACAAAGATAATGAAAATATTAATCTATGATAATTATGCTATTAGTAGCTTCTCTTGAAATAATGGAAGATCTGGTAACCCTGGCCTTAACGTTTTTGAATGGGAATAACTGGCTGGAGCAGAGAAGCAGTTGTGTAGTTTTTAGGTGAAACCATAATCTTCGGAGTAAAATCTAGTTTACCATAATTTTCACCACTTCTTATTGCATTTCTGACACTGAAAATAAGATTTTAAATCACCCTTTTGCATACTATTATGAACCAATTACAGTAAAAAGATGCTACTGATGAAAGTTAAGTAATCATTTTGGGGATTAACTAAATAGTAAATAAAAGAACCAACTTGAAGTTTTATAAGCAAAAAATAAATGTACAAGAAATAATTGTTAATTTTCAAAGTAGCAATATAGTTATGTATCATAGCAACAGTATAAAATTTTTTTAAAATAGACTTTCCATTTAAGATTTTTGATAAAGTATAACAGTCATGTGATCTATCCATTTATGAATCTTCAGGAGCCAGTGACAATTTAAAATAATGTTTCTGGGCTATAGAAACATTCAGAATACAATGTGTTCATAAAGGATTTGCATCCTTTCTTTGGGGTAAAAATTACAGGGATGTTAACTATTTGTCCACTGAGGGTGCTGGCTAGTCCCATGTAGGTTCCTCTCTGTCCCTCAAGCAAAGCGTTTATATTGACTTGGTCCTTTTAACAATTCCTATCTCCTGTTATTCATAGATAAATTATGTTTTGCAATTAAAAGAAATGAAAATTCCATATTCATTCAGTTTATGGAATATTTTGGGTTGTTAATCACTCACCGTTGTTCCTCATCATTGACTATCTCTCGTAATGCTTCTGGGGAGGACAGCCAGGAACTAGTGAGATGAAAACTGGCTACTTACTAATAGCTTAGATGGTTGCAACTCATGGTTAAAATGATTATCTGTGCAGTTTAATTGTGTGCTCTCCTTGGACCCCATTACTGTGCGTAATCGAAAGTCTGCTATGTGATTTTCTCAGCACAAGTACAATATGCAGCTTTTTAATCATGCTGTCAACTTCAATTTCTTTCTTGTTCTTAGAAAAGAAGCTTGTAGAAAAGCTTCGCTGTAATGTAACACCCCACTTCAATTGTGTCAATGTGTTTTTCAGATGTAAATTTTTTCATCTGAAGCAAGGTAACTGAAAAGTAGATTTTTATAATACCATGTCAAAATTACTGAATGACTACTTTAGAGCATAACATACTGCATTTTGTTTGTAGAAAGAATATTTTTGAAATAATAAGTGCTCTGAACCTCTAAAAGGATAGTTTATGCACGTATGTTGTTTTTTTAACTTTAAAAGTTTATGCAAGGACTTCAAAAAACATCTCTTTTCCTCCAAAGGTTGAATATTATTTGGCTAGGCAGTTCTTTGCAAATCATATAAGTCGGGGTGTCCGTGGAACAACAGGATTTAATGACACCTTCCTTGTACCACACTCACTTTAAGGAATAGAAAGTCCCCAAAGGAGAGAATTTGGGAATGCTATGCAATCATCTTCCCTTCAATATAGCTACCAATTGATGAATGAACCCAGATATCTCCATCATACTATCAGCACTTTATCAAGCTCAAATTACACTTATTTCTGTTCAGAACATCCTAAAAGGAGACATTAGCTGTCAGTTAAACAGACCATTAGGTTGGAAGCAAAATATTCCACGGAGGCACAACTAATCAGTTTTCTAGTTATGGCTGAGCTTTACGTAATTTATAGACTCATCTTTATAGACTGGAAATTTCTACCTTTACTTTTATGTGTTATTTTATTTAACAAAACAGTGCTAAAATACCTAGACATGACAAAGAGAAGAGTAATACAGACAAAATAAAATTCTGAAAGAATGAATACAGTACAGAAAAGGGTATAATAATTTCTTCAGACCCATATTCGGAAATGTTCAGAAAATTGTAATGAATTTTCTGAACATTAACACATAATGAAAAACTAGTAAATAGTAAAACTTTGGAAACAATTATATTTTCAATGAAAAGACATGTGAGGCCATGTGATGATACTGCTAGAATTTTTAAATAACTTCCATTCTTTTAACACTTATGTGCTGTGTGTATTTAATGCACCAAGCACCAGAAATATAGAAAAGAAAATGTACATTTCCTACGTATTAGTCAAAATACACACATATGCCATGGTAACAGACAATTGCACTTAACTGCAAGAGATGGAAAAAATATAATCCCCTTGTGCTCTCAGAAACAGAGGAAAACTGAATTTAAGTGGCCACAGCAGTCCATGCAGGATTCCCCTTGTCTCATTACCAAATGTCTGGTTCCTCATGTAGAACAACACAACATTCCCCCTAAAGTCCAGGATTTCTATTTTACATGTAATAGTCTCTTGTCATGGTTAGATGTGGTTTCCCTTATTCCAAAGACCTGTCAATTAAACATCCAAACACAAACTGGTGGAACAGTAAATAGTAACAGCAATAAATATTCCCATTGAGAAAGAATAGAAAATAATAAAATAGGGGTTGGTTGGTTAGCTCAGTTAGTTAGAGCACTGTGTTATAACACCAAGGTCAAGGGTTCCAATCTCCATGCCAGCCAGTTGCCAAAACAAACAAACAAACAAACAAATAAAAATAATGAAATACACATAAACAGTCATTAGTACATAGAAATTTTGGAATGGGGCAGAGCTAGCCTGGGAGTGGGAAATGCTTTTTGGTGAGGCCCTCTTTTGATCCTTTGTCCATCATTCCCATAGTCCTGGCTTCAAACTCTGGAATGTCCTCCATTTGCAGTTTTCTTCTTTGTTCCCATTTGAAGTGAGCGTTGGGCAATATGCTCTTCCCAACCCTCTTCCTAAATATAGATGGCCCAAGGTACATCTTGGTAATGAGGAACTAAAAAAAAAAAAAAAAAAGGAAAGACATTTTTTAGTGCTGGTTTCTGATACCTTTGCCAGTACAACTTTTTTAAAAAAAGTAGTAGGAGACTGTAGTCTTGCCAATAAAAGTGATGCCAATAAAAATGCCATTAGGTACTTTTCTGAACCCAGGGTTTAGAGTTCATTTGGAAAACCAATGAGTAAGAATACCTAGAAGAACCCTGAAAAAATATCAATGTTGACAGGAGGGCAAGTCCTACCAAATACCAAAATATATTTTTGTTTCTTTCATTAAATCAGTGGGCAATTGGCATATAAATAGACACATGAATCTATAAGCCAGAACAAAAATAATCAAGAAATAAGGAAATGTTGTATATGATAAATATAGCACCTCAAAACAGTGGGGGGAAAATGGACTTTTCAAATGAGCAGTGTTGAAACTCCAGAACAGGCCTACAAAAGAAGGCAAAATTAGACCTGTATCTGACACCATACACCTGAATGTGTTCCAAGAGGACCAGAGATTAAAAAGTAAAAAGAAACACCATACCAGTATTAGAAGAGAGCAAGGGTGAATTAATCTGTGGTTTTGATAAGCACTTCTCTGATGTTGAGCATTTTTTCACATACCTGTTGGCCATTTGTATGTCTTCTTTTGAGAAATGTCTATTCAGCTCATTTGCCCAGTTTTTATTTATTTATTTATTTATTTTTGTAAATCCAATATATATTTTATTTTTGTTTAAATTTTATTTTATTTTGTCAATATACAATGTGGTGATTGTTGTGGCCCATTACTGAAACCTCCCTCCCGCCTCCCTCTCCTCTTCCCTCCCAACAATGTCCTTTCTGTTTGCTTGTCGTATCAACTTGAAGGATTTGTAATTATTGTGTCTTCTTCCCTCCTCCCCATCCCTGGTTGTCTGTGTATTTATTTATTTATTTTTAGCTCCCACAAATAAGTGAGAACATGTGATATTTCTCTTTCTGTGCCTGACTCGTTTCACTTAATATAATTCTCTCTAGGTCCATCCATGTCATTGCAAATGGAAGTATTTCATTTTTTTTTAGAGCAGAGTAGTATTCCATTGTGTAGATATACTGCTTTTTCTGTATCCACTCATCTAATGATGGACATTTCATTTGTCCAGTTTTTAATCTGATAATTGTTTTTAATTGAATTGTTTAAGTTCTTTGTATATTCCAAATATCAATCCCTTGTCAGATGTTCAGATGCATAGTTTGCAAATATTTTCTCCCATTCTGCAGGTCGTCTCTTCGCTCTGTTGTTTCCTTTGCTGTGCAGGAATCTTTTAGTTTCATATAATCCCATTTGTTTTGTTTATATATTTTGTTGTTGTTGTTGTTGCCTGTGCTTTTTAGGTCTTTTTTTTTTTTTTTTGAACTTATACTGTTATATTTAGCAACACTTTCAATGATAAAATGATCACATGGGAGGGCCCAGCCAGGAGCTTAGAATCACAAGGGGCTGAGACGCATGTTTTCTTTTGTTACCTGTGCTTCTGAGGTCTAATTCATAAAATTTTTGCCCAGTTCAATGTTCTAAAGCATTTCCCCTGTGTTTTCTTCTAGTAGTTTCATAGTTGTGGGTACAACATTAAATCTTTAAACCATTTTTAGTTGATTTTTGTATATGGTGAGAGATAAGGGTTTAGTTTTATTCTTTTGCATATAGATATCCAGTTTTCCCAACATGATTTATTAAAGAGACTGTCCTTTCTCCAGTGTGTGTCTATAACACAAAGAAATAACAAATTTCTGAGGTGATGGTATGCTAACTGCTCTGATTTAATCATTGTACATTGTACACATGTACCCAAATATCACAATGTATCCCATAAATACACACAATTATTGTGGCAATTGAGGAAAAATAAATTTAATAAAATGGAAGAAAAAACTAAGAGTAACTTTACGTTGCAGGTTTTTAGCGAAACAATTTTGGAAACTGGAAAAGGAAAGGTAATTCAGGCAGTTATCCTGCTTCTCTTATACAAATTGTACCTCAGGGTAACCAAATAGTTAATGTGGAAAAGTTCTTAAAAATTAGTTCAGCTAATAAATATTAATGGACACAAAGAGTGATTACATATTGTAATGATGGATAATTATGTTTGTAATTATTTGTATTGTAATGATGAATGATTATGTATTGTAATGATAAATATCCTTATTTGACCATCACACATTGTACATAACTACTGATAGTCAATTTTGCACCCCACAAATATGTTCAATCAATTATGCTTCAATAAAAAATAAATTGGAAAAAAAAAGAAGTGACAGAATTAGCATGTCACCATTTTGAAAACCGTAGTGAAATAATGGATTTGGACAATGATCATCAATGGGTGCTAAAATTTCCTGTGAAAAGCAAGTGGAGGACTTAATAATAAATAGATCAGGCTGACACAGTTGACATACTGATCGATCTTCTCATCACTGTAAAAGAGACAACAAGATATTAAAAATCTTTGGATATGATTTGATGGGAAGTTAAAGAAATCTAACTATCTACAAAATATTATTGCCACCCAATTGTACTTGAGAAGCCTTTAGATCTAACCACAATCTATATGAAACACAGGAGATGGAGGAACATACCCTGAAAATGCAATCTGCAAAATCTTGAGTATGTATTACTGTAGTAGGAGGTCTCAAACTTCAGCATGCATCAGCAGATTGCTGACCTCTTTCCCCAGAGTTTCTGATCCAATGGATTTGGGGTGAGCCTCCAAAATTTGCATTTCTAACAAGTTCCCAGGTGATGCTAATGCTGCTGATTCCTGGACTAAACTTTGATAACCAGTAGGTTCTTTAACAAATATGTAGAACATATAAATTAAAATACATTTAAGAGGCATACCAACAAAATGGACTGTGTGGATCCTGTTTGGATCCTGATTTGGACAGACCACTGTAAAAAATATATATGAGAAAACTGGAGAAATAAGCTCACTGACATTTGATATTAGAAATTATTATTAAATGTTTATATGTGAAAAAGTGTTTTATGTGTCTTTTTAAAAATGTGCATCTTAGAAATATTTACCAAAGCATTATTGGTTAATTGATATGATAGGATAATTGAATGATAGGATGATTGGATAATTGAAAACATGTTTTTTATATGATTCTCTCTACTTCTCCATATGTTTGAAATTTTCTAAAATAAAAATTGATTTTTTTGTACCCCATGAATATTCATAACCAATAAAAACAAAACAAAACATTTAAAAATAAATAAATAAATAAATAAAGTAGCTGTACCCCAAGTTCTTTTCAAGACAGATTCTCAAATATTATATAAATTACATAAATATTATATATTATACTATTTCATATATTTTTATTATATATTTACATTTATTTTTTAAATATATTTATTTTAGTTTTATTATATTTTAAACATATATGTTCACAGACATAGAGAGAAAAATTTTTTTAAAGTTTTGTTTCAAATTTATTATAGTTTGGTATCTTTATTTTATTATTTTTATTTTTGTTTTATTTTATTTTTAATTGGCATATAATTGTACATATTTACAGGGTACAAAAAATCTGTCAACAACCTCAACTTTTTTTTTTTTTTTTTTTTTTTAAGCTCTTACAACGAGAAAATGGAGGGGACACATCTGGGTGGGAGGGGGGAGAGGGAGGAGGGAGGGAGGTCTTGGTGATGGGGCACAATAACTAACTACATTGTATATTGACAAAAAAAAAAAAAATCTGTAACCCATAAAAACCATCTGATGTTTTGATACATGTACACATTGTGTAATGATCAAATCAGTTCATCTATCACCTCAAACATTTATCATTTTCTTGTGGTGAGACCATTCAAAATTCTCTGTTCTAGCTGTTTTAAAGTACACTATATGGGGCCGGCCCGGCCCCGTGGCTCACTCGGGAGAGTGCAGCGCTGGTAGCGCCGAGACGGGGGGGGGGGG
>NW_007727592.1:188110-242212 GCF_000696425.1 Galeopterus variegatus | reverse complement strand
AAAAAAAAAAAAAAAAAAAAAAAAAAAAAAAAAGAAGTACACAATACAATATTGTTAAGTATAGTCACTCTACTGTGTAATAGAACAACAGATTCTTCTATTTGTAATTTTGTACCTGTTGACCATTTTCTCCCCATCCTCCATCCCTCCTACTCTCCCCAACCTCTGGTAACCACTTTACTCTGTACTCCTATGAGATCAGTTTTTTAAAATTCTGCAGACAAGTGACATAATGCAGTATTTGTCTTTCTGTGTCTGGCTTATTTCACTAGACATAATGTCCTCCAGGTTCATTTATGTTACCACAAATGACAGGATTTCATTCGTTTTTATGACTGAGTAGTATTCCATTGTGTCTATATACGTCATTTTCTTTATCCATTCATCTACCAATGGACATCTGAGCTGATTCCATATCTTGGCTATTGTGAATAGTGCTGCAATAAATATGAGAATGTAGACACAAGATAATTATTTTATTTTCTTTGGAAATATACCCATTAGTGGAATTTCTGAATCATATGATATTTTTATTTTTAGTTTTTTGAGGAATCTCCATACTGTTTTCCATAATGGCTGTACTAATTCACATTTCCACCAACATTGTATAGGTGTGTAAATATTATGTAATATATTATTTTATATCTTTTTTATTTTACTAATTATATATTTTGTATATATTTATTTTAATTGTATATATACACACACATGGGAGTGGGGGGGAGAGAGAGACTTCTTGCACCTCTTTTCTTTCTCCCTCAATTTAAAGGGGACTACCTTGAGGCTATCAGTCTTCTCTTGGAAGGCCACATACTTAATGGGATCTTTGTTCTGATTTACTTTATTCAGTTGAAAGGTTTTACTGGGTGCCACACACTTAAACAGAACTTTTCCCAGAGGCAATTTCAATCAGATTAAAGGTTTTCTTGGCATTTGTTCCTCAAAGCCTTTATCATTCTTATGTTTCATGTTTGCAGCTCAGAAGCAGTAGTCTTTTCAAACACTGAAAGTTTCAGAATTTCTGTACTTCTCTACTTTCATTCTTTTTTTGCTTAGAAACTAGCCAATTATTTCCAGAGCTTCTCTTTTTCATGTAATACTGTGCCAAACACAGCAGATAACAAGTAACACACAGTACTAACATTTTGGTTTTCTGTTTTGCTGTCCCACCTCTTTGTTTTGCTACAAGTTTATTTGTTCCATGTTCTGCTTCACAATTTATCAAAGATGACAGCTTTCCCAAATATTTTGTCACTGTATAAAATGGTTAGTTATCTTTTCAGTCTCCATTACAATGTTTTATTTTATTTTATTTTTACCACAGCTCCACCCAAAATCACATTAAGTATTTTTATATTTATCAGAGTAGGTTGGGCTATGCTGCAGTTACAAAGACTGCCAAATTTCCATGGCTCTGCACAATCACACAGACACAGGCTGATAAATATTCCACTGTATTGAAGCCATACTGTTTAGAATATGTGTCTCTGTTACCATGGCAGAGGAAGAAAAGACTAGAGTGTTTTTTATTTTTTAAACAACCTGTTAGCCATAATTGTGGCACCATCTCCTGCCTAAATCTAACGGGAAGGAAAGTATTATCCTTCTGTGTGCCTGAAAGAAGAGAAAACTCCATTAGATATTAGCACACACTAGAAATCTATACCACAACCACATTTCAAGGACCATGGATCAAGCAGATAGGCAAACCCAAGTTACCATACAAAGTGGTAACCGATGTGATAAAAGAATGCTATGTGCTGTGGAAACATGGCGAATGGTGTGGAGAATCTTGATTTTGTCTGTTCAGCACTCCTTTCCCCACCTCTTCTACAGGGAGCAGAATTACTCTTTCATGTTATACAGGGATATTTATATTTTATGTTAAACTCATTTCATATTGTGAGGTAGAACTAATGTCCACTGGTCTTCTTCCCTTTGTACAAAGGAAGAGCTTTGTGACTCTTTGTAGTGGGATAGTTAAACTAGCAAGATAATGTATCCAAAGGTATTGGTAGCCAACTTGCTCACTATCTAGAGGAAATCCATTTTGAGAGATGGGGCAAAAGGCACTGCAAAGTGACTTTGTTCGAGCCTAAGGCTCTGGCTGCCCCTCAATCCAGCTGCAAACCAGGATTTCCAAGTTACGTAAGATAATTAGTTTATTTTTCTTCAAACCTGATTTGCATTGGATTTCTATCATTTTCAGTCAAAGCAGTTAATAATAACCAAGAGTGGATAGATTATATAAATTCCTGAAGATTCTGTAGCAGTTGTATATGTAAAATGCACAGAAGAACATTCTAGGCAAAATGGAAAAAAATAAAGTTGAAATGCATGAAGGGCGACTCAATCAGGAAAATTGAGTGTGTTTAAGCTTGTATGGTAAGAGGGTAAAATCCATTTATTGGTATAGGGAGAGGAAGCATTACGAAGAAAAGTTAGAGATATAACCAGTGTCTAGCAAAAAGACTCTTCATATTAGTAATGATGTAAATAAATTTAATCCAGCTGTAACTATTAAAATAGTAATATTTTGGCTTCCTTCTTCCCTCCATTTCCTATTTATGTTTCTTCTTCTCTCCCCTCTCCTTGCACCCAATTCCCACCCTCACCCCCAAACAAGGAGGCTTTGCTTCCTTGCAGAAACTTCCAGTACTTCAAGTTCTTCAAGCTCTCAGGCTGTTTGGGGTGAGGGAGGGGGAGGGGAGGAGGTAGGAGGAGAGATTGTTTATGGTCTAGCCCATCCACTCTTAACTTGCCTCCTACCTGAGGCAGGCTACAACACTGTTCTCTTGCCCTGTTGCCTCCATCTGCAAATGAACTGAGATTGCTGTGTTTCTACTCTGTAGTGAAATAAATTAGGCTCAGAGATATTTAAGGGGGAAAAAAAAAGACACAGTATAAAACTCACTGTGATAGATACTACCAGTGTTCACTAACATCTGGTTCTTCTTCCCTTCCTGGCATGTGGAAAACTGAAGTTTTCTACCCTCTTTCAGTTAGGCAGGACTGGAGACAAGTTCAGGTTTATAAGCTGTAAGTGAAAATGATGTGTGTCACTTCCAGGGTGAAGCATGAAAGTCCATGTGAATCTTTAGCCTCTCTTCCTTTCCCTGCTGCAGTGATCTTGAAAGTATGTGCTGAGAAGGAGGGGCTGCAGTAAAAAGGAACCTAGATCTCTACTCACCCTCTGGAACATAGCTGCTCTAGAATGCCAGTCAGATCTGCAGCAGGCTTTGCATGGGCAAGAAATAAAGGTCTATTAATAACTGAATTTTAGTGTTTTTTATTATCACCATAATGCAGATTACCCAAATACACATTCTCCTCCATAATAACCTTTATCAATGGTACCAGGCCCTTTTTCCATGTAAATTTCTGTCTATCTTCAAACATTGATCCTCATCCACTTGTATCATTAGGGGACTCTCATATTTTATACTAGATTTTGTAGTCCATCAACTTTCAAATTTTATTTATGATATCTTCACATTGGATTCAATAGAGGGAACCACAAAATCATGTTAAAATGCCATTGGATCTATCAAGTGTTTTTTAATAATGGTTTATTAAGATACAATTCACATACTATACGATACCACTTTAAAGTGCACAATTCAGTGCATTTTAGTATACTCAGAGTAGTGCAACTATCACTACTAATTCCGGAACATTTTCATCACCCCAATAGAAACCCTATATCCATTATAGCTACTGCTTATTGTACCCACCTGCTGACACTGTCAGCTGCTAATGTACTTTGTGTCTCTATAGATTTCTTTGTTTTTGACATTTCATACAAATGAAATCAAACAATACTTTGACTTTTCTGACTGGCTTCTTTTACTTAGCATAACGTTTTTAAGGTTCATCCATTTTGTAGTATGTATCTAGTACTTCATTGCTTTTCATGGCTGAATAATACTCCATTAAATAGATAAAAATATTTTGTTTAACTGTTATCAGTTGATGGATATTTAGGTTGTTTTTATTCTCTGGCTATAATATATAATGTTGGTATGAACATTCATGTACGAATTTTCTTATGTACATATATTTTCATTTCTCTTATTTATATAACTAAGAATGCAATTTCTGGCTCATATGGTAATTTTATGCATAACTTTTTGAGGAACTGCCAAACTACTTAAGTGCCTGCACCATTTTACATTTTGACTAGCAATGTATAAATATTTCAATTTTTCTCCATTCTTGTCAGCTCTTGTCCAGCCTAGTTCCCAGTTTCTACCCTTGAACTGAAGAGAGCAGACCTTATTTGCTACATTCTAACCTGTTTGGGAACTGCCTAAATGATTGGTATCTGTTTCACCTAACTTAGATCTCAGGAAGGAATGGTAGCAGGCAATATCTGTGAAAGGTGCAGGGAGACTACAGACTTGCAGAAGCCTGTGACAATGACAACAACAACAACAACAACAACAACAAAATGGGCAAAGACACACAACAGACTATCTGAGGTCTCAAGGAGAAGCTGAGCAGAGACACTATTTGGGAAGTTGAGACATGTAGAAGCAGACATGTATACAGGGTCACTGAGAAAGCTACACATAGGCCCAGGCAAGATACATGCTCAGAAAAGAACTGAGAAGACCTCAGACTTTAACATCAGGCTTATTACTAGCTTCAGAGCAAACAAAGCTAAATCTGTGAAGAATTTCCCTGGCAAAGAGCCACTGAGCAGAAATTAGGATAGGTAGTTGTTTTTTCAAATACTCAATTTTCAAGCAAAAAATTAGATGACATACAAAGAAACAGGAAAACCTAGCCCATTCAAAGGAACAAAATGAATTTACAGAAACCATCCCAGAGGAAGCCCAGGCACTAAAGTTACTAGAAAAATGCCCTAAAATAACTGTCTTAAATATACTCAAAGAGTTAAAGTAAAATACAAAGAATAAAAGGAAATCAGAAAAAGAATATGTAAATAAAATAAAATGTCAACAAAAAATAGAAATCATAAAAAGGAACCAAATTCTGGAAGTGGAAAACACAATAATTAAACTGAAAGAAAAAATCACTACAGGGGTTTAACAGCAAAATTAAGCAGACAGAGGAATCAAGAAATTCGAAAATAGAAAATTGAAATTATTTAATCTGAGGAGCAGAAAGAAAAAAAGAATGAAGAAAGGTGAACAGAGCTTAAGGGATTTTTGTGGTATTATCAAGCAGATCAACACATAAATTATGAGTGTCACAAGGAGAAGAGAGAGAGAAAGGGGAAGAAAAATCACATGGAGAAATTATAGCTATAAACTTCCTGAATTTGATAAAAAAAACATAAATTTACAAATCCAAGAATTTCAACAAACTCCAAGAAAGATAAAAATAAAGAGAGCCACACTGAGACACATAATTAAACTGTTGAAAACCAAAGACCAGAGAAGCTTTAAAGTAGCAAGAAAAATAAAAAGACATCACATGCAAGAGTTTCTCAGTAAGATTATCAACTAATTTCTCATCAGAAACCTTGGAGGCCAGAAGGCAATAAGTTGATATATGTAAGGTTCTGAAAGAAAAAATAGAAAAAAGAACCCTCTAACCAAGAATTCCATATCTGGGAAAACTTTCCTTCAACAATGAGGAAGAAATTAAGACACTATAAGATAATAATAAAAAAAATAACTAAGGGTATTAATTATCACTAGACCTACTCTACAAGAAATGCTAAAGGGAGTTTTTCATGTTGAAATGAAAGGATTCTAGACAATAACTTGAAGCCAGGTGATGATGTAAGCATCTCTGGTAAAGGATATACATCGATGTCAACAAACATAAAAACCAGTAATGTTATAATTATTGATTATACTCTACTTTTTATTTGCAACAGGATTTAAAAGAAAAATGAATAAAAATTTAAAAATCTGTGTTACTGGGTGCACAAGGTATAAAGATATAATCTGTGATAACAATATATAGCTTTAGTATGTGATCAAAGTTAGGTTGGTATTGATTCAAATTACATTGTTGTAACTTTAGGATATTACATGTAATCCCTTTGATAACCACAAAGAAAAAAAATATATAGAATACACACGAAAGTAAATAAAAAGGAAATCAAAAGTTGTCACTATGGGAAGATGGGAATGGCACCATGGAGAGCAGAGCAGGGCATACAGCCTCTGCCCCACAGCAGAGACTGGCTTGGGATCAGGTAGAGAGAAGGTAAGCTAGAAAAGACCCCAGCTGTTTCTAATGTTGCTGCAAATGCCAGAGATCCCTGCCAGAAGAGATTTCTCCATTCTTTTCAGGATCCAGGCCCAGTTGGAGAGTAAATGTGAGTTAGTGTAGCTGCACAGTCTCATAGTGGAAGCCCAGGGAGAGGAAAGCCCCTCTTGCCCTGAGCAGCCATGATGCAGTGTTGTTTTAGAGCCAAATCCACAGATGGAGTGTGTCCTGTCCTGGACCTGGTAAGACTGACTTTCTTTGTCTGGAGGCCCTGCCTATATTCTACCACATTCAACACAGGTACCAGCAAGACAACAGCACTGGATGCCTGAAACCTAGGACAGACAGAAAGACCAAGAAATCAGCATTTGAAGCTGAGCAGAACCCCTCCTGGCCAGGTGAGCAGGAAGACAGCTGAGTGTAAAAGCCACAGATGTGCAGTTGCTCCCCACATTTGAGTGTGACTATCTTGCATGGCCCCTGGACCCACTGAACCCACAGATGCCTGCACCAGCCCACGGCTAGCCTGGCAGTAGCCCAGTCTCCCATCACAACCCTCCATGTGTTCATACGGGCATTGGCAGTATCACAACCCCAGCTGCCTGGAGCGTAAGCTAAACAGAGGGACCAAGACTCCAGTGTCTGAGCCCATGTAACACTTACCTCCCTTCTTCTCTGGGCAAGCAGACACAGCAACTGGGCAGAGAAGCCATCAGTAAGAGGCTATTTCCCACATCCATGTACACCCACCCTGCACAACACATAGACCTACAGAGCCCATAGGTGCCTGCACCAGAAACCAGCCTGGCAGTGGCTCTTCCTCCCTCCACAGCCCTCCATATAGACCTTGGGGCATGGCCCTTCCTTTCAGGTGTGCTACAGACTCAAGAGCTGATCTGGTGGCCTTCTACAGAGCTGTCAGGACTTGTCATGCCAGTGTATATCTGCTCCCAGACCAACAGCAGACCAGGCAGGGGCTTTGGCTCTCCAAGCCAGGCCTATGCAGAGTTGCTGGGCTTGGCTATACCCTTGCAGGCTTGCAACAGGCTCAAAAGCTTATCAGGTGGTCACCTGCAGAGATGCAAGGCCCGGAAGCACCTGTGTACACCTACTCCTGGACCAACAGCTGATTGAGTAGCAGCTTTACCTCACCACAGCATACCTCTAGAGAGCCACTGGGTTCTGTGGCATCCATGCAGGCTTGCTCAAAGCTCAATGGATGATCTAGAGGTCCTCTACCAGGTATCTGAAGCATCAGTATGCAACTGCTCACTAACCAACAGTGGATTGGGTAGGGTCTTTCACCCTCCAAAGAAGGCCTACAGACTTCCAGACCCACAGCCATAACAACCCTTTCCAGGGATACCCACCCCAGCAAAACTGCCAAAGGCCCCACAGCCTAAGCCATAAAGGCACCCACAGACAACTCCAAGATTGAATACAGGTGAAGAAGTCACCTGAAGGCTGCACTACTGTACTAACCCAGATCCAAACTTAAAACACCCAATTTGCCTGTAAATATAGAACGCTTCTATAGAAAAGAGTTTCTCTCTTCAAAGACCACTCCTAAAGTTAAAAGTAGTGACTACTCCACCAGATGGCCAGACATTAACACAGAGATATGAGAAGCATGAAAAAACAGGAAACATGACTCCACAAAAGAAAACTACAATTCTCTGTTACCAGACTCTCTAAAATAGGAAACCATTGAATTGCCTGAAAAGGAATCACAAATGGCAATATTAAAGAAGCTCAACATGATGCACTAAAAATAGATAGAAATCACAATGAGATTAAAAAAAAAAATCCGGGACATAGATGAGAAATTTAACAAAGAGATAGAAACAATAAAAGAAGAACCAAGCAGAAATCCTGAAAATGAAGAATTAATTCAACAAAATAAAAAATATAACCGAGATTATAAGCAGCAGGCTATAATGAGTGGAAGAAAAAATTTCTGAACTAGAAAACAAGCTTTCTCAATTAACACAGCTGGGCCATAAAAAAAGAAAAAAATGATTTTAAAAAATGAAGAAAATCTATGAGACCTTTCTGATAACCTTAAGCATATAAACATTTGTATTATGTGTATACTAGAAGGGGAAGAGAAAGGAAACAGCATTGAAAGCCTATTTAATGAAATGATAGACCAAACCTTCTCAAGTACTGGAAGAGATACTGTCTTAGAGATCCAAGGAGCTCAAAGATCCCCAGATAGATTCAACCCAAAAAGGATCTCCCTGAGAACATTATACTCAAATTGTCAAAAGTCAAAGACGGGCCGAGCCCGTAGTGCACTTGGGAGAGTGCGGTGCTGGGAGCACAACAGTGTTCCCGTTGCGGGTTCGGATCCTATATAGGGATGACCGGTGTGCTCACTGCGCTCACTGGCTGAGTGCGGTGCGGCCGGTCTCAAAAAGGAAAAAAAAAAAAAAAAAAAAAAGTCAAAGACAAAGAAAGAATAGCAAGAGAAAAGTGTTAAATCACTTATAAGGAAATATTCATCACGTTAACAGAAGACTTCTCAACAGAAACCATATAGGCCAGGAGAGAGTGGGAAGACATATTCGAAGTGCTAAAAGAAAAAAAAAAAAGCCACAAAAAAACAAAAACTGCCAACCAAGAGTACTACATCCAGCAAAACTTTCCTTTAGAAATGAAGGAGAAATAGTATATTTTCCAGACAAACAAAAACTGTGGGAATTCACCACCACAAGACTGGCCCTTCAACAAATCCTCAAGGGAGTCCTACATCTGAAACCCAAAGAACAATATATATCACCAAAAATACATGAGAAAGAATAAAAACTGCTAGTAGAACAGACAAGCAAATGAGAAAGAGAAAGAAAATGTATCTCATCACTACAAAAACCAAAAAAACACCAAACAGCAAAGATAAACAAGAAAAGGGAAAGAAAGGGAAAAAACAAATATAAATAACCATTAAAAAAACTAATAAAATGACAGGAATAAGGCAATACTTTTCAATAACAACCCTGAATGGAGATGGATTAAATTCCCTACTTAAAAGACGTAGACTGGTTGAATGGATTAAAAAAACAGACCCAACTGTATGCTGCCTGCAAGAAACTCACTTCACCAATAAAGACACACATAAACTAATAGTGAAGAGATGGAAAAAGATATTCCATGCAAATGGAAACCGAAAACAAGCAGGAGCTTCCATACTTATATCAGATAAAATAGACTTCAAACCAAAGAGACAAAGACAGATATTATATAATGAAAAAAGTATCAATGCAGCACGAAGACATAAAAATCATAAATATATATGCATCCAACACTGGAGAACCCAGATATATAAAGCAAACAGTATTTGATGTAAAGAAACAGACAGACCACAATATAAAAATAGTGGGAGACCTGAACAACCCTTGCTCACCATTGGACAGATCATCTAGCCAACAAATCAACAGAGAAACACAGGATTCAAAGTACACTTTATGCCAATTGGGCCTGGCAGATAACTACAGAACACTTCATCCAACAACTACAGAATATACATTTCTCTCATCAGCACATGGGATATTTCCAGGATAGACCACATATGTGGTCATAAAGAAGTCTCAGTAAATTTTTTAAAATATCAAAATCATCTTAAGTATCTTTTCAGACCACAATGGATTAAAACTGGAAATCTGGAAACTATACAAATACATGGAAATTAAACAAGAGGCTCCTGAATAGCCTATGGGTCCACAAAGAATTTAATTAGGAAATCAAAAAATTTCTTGAAACTAGTGAAAATAAAGATACAATTATACTAAAACCTGTGGGATATTTCAAAAGCAGAACAAAAAGGGAAGTTTACTGCAATACACACTTATGTCAAAAGAACAGAAAGACTTCAAAAACACAGCCTAACATTATACATCAAAGAACTAGAAAAACAAGAATAATCCAATCCTAAAAGTAGTAGACAGAAAGAAATAACTAAGATCAGAGCAGAACTAATGAAATAGACACACAAAATGCATTACAAAAGGGCAACAAAAAGTTTTTTAGAACATAAAATACACAAACCATTAGCTAGACTAACAAAAAAAAAAGAGAAAAGACCAAATAACAAAAATCAAAAATAAAAAAGAGACATTACAACTGATACAACAGAAGTACAAAGAATCATTAGAGACTATTATAAACTATACATCAGTAAACATGAAAATCTGGAAGAAATGGGTACATTTCTGGACACATATAAACTACCAAGACTGAAGCAAGAATAAATACAAAATCTGAACAGACCAATTATAAGCAATGATGGTTGTTTTTCAGGTACCAGACTCAGTACTCCCTTGAGAATTTCTTGTAAGACTGGTCATGTGGTAGTGAACTTCTGCAGTTTTTGTTTGTCTGGGAAATATATTTGTCCTTCATTTTGGAAGGATAGTCTTGCTGGGTAGAGCATTCTTGGCTGGCAATTTTTGTCTTTTAGTATTTTGAATATGTCATCCTATTCTCTTCTTGCATTTAGGGTGGCTGATGAAAATTCTGATGTTAGTCTGGTGGGGTTCCCTTACGGGTGACTTGATGCTTCTCTCTTGCAGCTTTTAAGATTCTCGTGTTTCAGCTTTGCCAGTTTGAGAGGACCTTTGTGGGTTGAATATGTTTGTGGATCTTTGAGACCCCTTGAATCTGAAGATCTGTATCTCTCCCTATACCTGGAAAGTTTTCCACTATTATTTCACTGATTATGTTTTCAATGCCTTTTCCTTTTTCCTCCCCTTCTGGAATACCCATGATTTGCATATTTGAGCACTTAAGGTTGTCTGTTATCTCTCTTAGATTTTCTTCAGTTTTTTAAATTCTTTTTTTCTTTTTTTTCTGGTATGCGTGTGTTAATTCAAACAGCCTGTCTTCAAGGTCAGAAATTCTCTCTTCTGCTTGTTCTAGCCTGCTGGTTAGACTCTCTGTTGTGTTATTTCATTGAATGAATCCTTCAGTTCCACAAGCACTGCTATATTCTTTTTCAGGGTATTGATTTCTTTTCATATTTCATTTTTCATGTCCTGTATACTTTTTCTCATTTCGTTGTGTTGTCTAACTGAGTCCTCTTGTATCTCATTGAGTTTCCTTAGAATTGTTGCTCAAAATTCCTTGTCGGTCATTTCAAGGATTTCCTGTTCTATAGGATCTGGTACTTGAGAGTTGTTATATTCCTTTGGTGGTGTCATATTTTGTTTTTTCATATTTTTAGTATCTCTACATTGGTGTTTAGTCATTTGATAGAAAAGTTACTTTTTCTGTTTCTCTGGAGTGGGGTTAGCAGAGAGGGAGCTCCTCTTGCACGTGTATTTTATAATGATGGTTGAATGGGGTGTTTTAGAATTGCATCCAGGTAGATGCCATCATGTAGACACTGTGAAGGTATTTTGGCTGAATTTAGTGTTGGAGTTGTATGAGAGTGCCTCTGTGACCTATTCCTTTGGACATATTATTTCTTTGCTGAGGTTGGTGACAGTATACTGGTTTTTAAGGATACTGGCAAGCTCTCAAGTTTTGGGGCATAGTGCCTTGCAGTCTTGTCACCTTTAGGTTATAGTGGGTGTTCTTGGGCAGAATTGTTGGCACTGTGACTAGTTCATCCTGACCCTATTAGGTGCACTGGGATATACTAGTGCTCCTCGATTTGAATGGGTGACTCCTTGGGTATTCTCTTTTTTCTTTCCTCTTTGCCTGGGCTCCACTGGTGACACTCCTTCTGTCTATGCTGATGAGTATTCACCAGGAAACCTGTGAGATAGAGTTGGCTGCTGTTTTGGCAGCAAGCCATCCTCATAGCAGCAGTTAAAGTGGTAAGGCTGTCACAGTCCACTTGTTCTGCACTGGTGTCTGTAGCTGTGGCAAGGGATGTTGCTGACCCATGGCTGCCAATCACTCCCTTGGGTCCTTGTCAGCAGTGCGGTAGGCTTCTCAGGGGTGGGTCTCATCTGCCTGGCTTCCTGAAGGGTCTGCCTGATTATACATATTTTGGGGGTTCAACATTAACCTATGTTGATCAAATCAATATTATTACCATATATATTATTAGAAATCATACTTATTCTTTATGTCCCTTATCCAGTCTCTCCCCAACCCCTTCTCCCTCCCACTTTCCACCTATGATAACCCTAGATTTCTTCTCCCCTTCTGAAAGAGTAATGAGCTCCATGGCAGTGGCAGCCTGTCTGGTTGTAGGAGTCGGGATCTGTCCCTGGCTCCATACCTCAGGACCCTGGGTGGGCCCCATGGCAGCAGTGGCATGCCTGGTTGTGGGAGGAGGAGTCGGTCCCCAGCTTCATCTGTTTGTACATTTGAAGTTGTTGTTGCAGAGCAGTTGGGTGGGAGGGGGAGAGGGGAAGGGGGAAGCAAGTAGCGTGGGAGAAGGAGGAGGAACGGGTGGTGTAGTTGAGGCCCATGGCATGGCACCTCCCCCATTCCACAAGGGGAGACCAGGGGGCTTCCAGTGGTGGCTTGGTTGTTGCTGGGCTGAATGCAGATGTCAGGGGGGTGTCACTGAAGCCCTCAGCTCCCCACTGCCCTGGCTCAGGAGACAGGGGGCTTCCAGTGGTGGTTCAGTGGTCATCACTGGGCTAGTTGCAGATGTTGAGGGGGTTTGGCTGAAGCTTTCAGCCCTATAGTGCCCCAGCTCAGGAGGCCAGCTTCCTGTGGTGGCTCAGTGGTTGTCACTAGGCTGGGTGTGGGTGTCGGAGGGGGACATGGCCAAGGCCTGAGGCCCCCCATCATCCCAGTTTGGGAGGCTGGGGCACTTTCTGTGGAGGATCAGTGGTCATTGCTGAGCTGGTTGTGGGTGTCAGGGGGCATGGCTAAGGCCCTCAGCCCTCCCCCCTTTCTGGCTTGGAAGCTCAAGGGGCTTCTGGTCCTTCTAGGTTTTATAGGTGTTCTTTGGTGTGTTAGTCCTTTACTAGTTAATATCAGAACTTTGTCTCTGGTCTGTGGGTATTTTGTGTTTTCTTTCAGTTCTGTGTTGGATTATTTGCTGTTCCCACCACTTAAACTCTGCTCTGGAACTAATTTGTTGTCCTTTACTTACTTCTATAATGGGGGAGCTTCCTGTAGGGGCCAGCACTTGAGCCCTGTGGTTGAGCTAAATTGCTGTTTTGCTGCTGATTCCCTGGGGAAGGCTATTTGTGCAGCTCAGGTTTTAATGGCTGACTTTGTAGGTACTTCTGGGTCTTGAGAGATCTGGTTACCTGGGTTCTGTGGAAACTGTGGTCTGGGCCTGAGTATTTTCAGCAAACTTCTCCCCCTGCAGTTCTATATTCCTGACCAGTCTCCACTGAATGGTCCTGTGCTGATTGAGGGGCAGATCAGTTGCCCATGCTCTGCCCCAATGTTCCCCTGGTGGACCCATGTCGCACACTGCTAGCACTCTAAACACTTCCAATGGGACTGCCCATGTGCTGGTCCCTTGCAATGACTCACCAGCCTCTGAGTGGCTCCTTTTTTCTGTTGTTGTGGCTCCTCACTCTTATGTGGGTCCACGGGAACCCTGTCAGTGGTCATGCTAGCCTGAGGGCCACCAAGGCCTTCCTCTCCCCTGTCTCCTTCAAACAACTTCATAGGAAGAGCACAGCAGCAACTTTTGCCAGCTCTTGCTCTGTGTGCTCACCAGCTCCAGCCTTGAAGCATCTGGGATTCAAAATGGTAGAAGCGATCCTCTCTTTCTCTCATTGTAGCTTCTCCTGCCTTCATGCACTCCGTAGGTCTCTCCTTCTCTTCCCCTGAGCTCTAGTGGCCCCAGCTTGGCTGTAGTTGCTTTTTAGTAGTTGCAAATTGGTTGATTTGTGGGAGAGAGTGATGCTGGGGATTGTGTATTCTGCCATCTTGACCAGAAGTCCACATTTGAAAATGATTTTCAGTTTCTTCTTGTAACGCCCCTGAATAATTAGATGCTTTTTTCTCTAACTCTGGAGGACATTTCTTTAACAAACAGAGAGGATAAAAACCTGTTGATTTATCTTTAATTCATTAATATTCATTTGTTTTAATGCTACCATTAACTAGCTATTGATTATCAGAAACACTGTGTTCTCTTCCATACAAAGGGAATATCACTGGCAAAGGCATATAGGCAAGAAAGACTGTTGCATATAGGAAAATGCAAATTGTTATGGGTATGTAGCCAAAGATGAAAGTGGTGAAGAAGACAGCAGCTACCCCACTGTATCTTGTATGCTTTGTTGAACCTTTATCTTGAAGAGTAGGATTAACTATTGGAAAGTTTAAAGTGAGGCATGACAAAACCTAATTTGTGATTTTCTAAAGAGTGTTCTGCGAGCAGGCTAGATGTAAGACCAGAAAAATTATCAGAAAACAATCATTTCATGTAAAAAGTGATGGACATCAATTTACAGCAGTGACGATGAGGATGGCATAAATGGGGTTTGAGAGATTTTTAGGAATTAGATTTCATAGGATTTCATAACTGAATGTATGTGGCTGATGAGGAAAATGGAAGAGTCTCGGATGAATCACAGGGTTCTAGTTTGGGGAAAATGGGTGCATTATGCTACTATTGATATGGGAGGAACTAAAAGTGCTAAGGTGAGAGGAAATGCCAGCTTACATCTAACATTTTGTATTTGAAATGTGTGAAGAATTCATGTGTTTATGTCACATAGGAAGCTTTGTATACAATTCTAACTATGACAAGGCTTCTGTGAAAACTAAAAACATGAATGAAACATTGGATTCTTTTAGAAGGGTAGACTTGGATAAAAGTGAAAATATAACTACAATAGCTACAAAAAAACCATTATACCTACTTATGCTTGGAAAAATACTCTGAATTTTCATATAAATAAGTGTTTAAAAGCTATAATAACCAAAACTTTAATGATACAAAGAATTTTCATTTAATGAAATTATCATTATTATGGGGTCAATACAATTTGAGGACATAGAATTAATAAAAGAGAGAAAGTGGTGAGAAACTGATGAGAAATCAATGACAGGTGAACATACTTCCTAGAAACAAATCTCAAAGGTACAAAGCCTCAAGCAGAGAGGAACTCTGAACTTTCTAAACTCCTTCACAGAATTTCTGCTCTTTTCTTAATATACTATTGCTATCAGGAAAGGCTTTGCTCTTCCAATGACTTTATAAATGATCTGAAGAAATACAGTATATAATATCAGAAATGTGATATCTTTTCTGTGTGTCTCCAGAGGAAAGAGACAGTGTAGTGCTGCTATCTGGAGTCCTGGGAAGATGAAACAGTAAATATGGAAAGAGTGTGGAGTAGCAAATGCTTTTCAGACAAATAAGATTCAAAGCACAAAGTGGTTCTGCTTTATTTCCTAGGAAAGTAGAGCTAAAGGTTAATAAATTTTGGAAACTTATCAAAATTATACTTTGAAACTCATCAAATTCATTGTTGAGTTTTAAAAATGTTTTTTCCTAACATTCTGAACAATATTAACATTGTGAAATAATTCTAAAGTGGCATTTACTTACTTTAGTCAATTACTGTAATATAACATAGTTAGAGCCAACAGGAGGCTGTTTAATAGATGTTCTGAAATTGCAATTATTTATTTTATTCATGCTCTAAGTTTATTCATAAATGAAACCATTGTTTTATTTAAAAGGAGAAGATATGATTTATACAATTTTTATGTAAAATATTTTCTGTGGGGTTTTGTACTCATACTGTTTGTATCAGGGCACTGAAAATAACCATATTGCCTTTCTATAGGATCTTTTCTTAATAAATTCATACTATACTCGCATTCAAAATGTTCGTTTGTAACTTATGATAAGGCATGGTTTTTCAGTTGCCTTTTTAAAAAAAAGTAGAGAAGCCAGATTAAAAAAATAAGTTTGACATATCTCATTGTTTTCTACCACATATATGTTTAAGAAATATATTTGTGGCAGATTTTATTTTACAGAAATGGCCACAGGAATATTTCCTGCTTCACGTAATTTTCTAGAAGCTTGGCATTTCCCATAACGTGGTGGATTCTATTCCCAAGCCCACTGTGAACTTGGAGTGGCTTGCGACTGCTCCAACCAAAAGAATATGGCAGGAGTGATGCTATGTGACTTTTGAGGCTAGGTCATTGGAAAATTACAGCTTTCACTTGACTTCATCTCTCTCTCATTCTCACTTTCCCAGGACACTTGCTTTTGGAATGCAATCATTACATGGAAAGGTCATGTGTAGGAGTGGTTCTGTATGACAGCCTTAGCTAAGATCTCAGCTGTGAGGCAGCATGAACTTCAGATGATTCCAGTCCCCAGCCTTTCAGCTGTTTCATTTATCTATTATATCTGATGACTATATGGGTTAACTGGGCTCAGCTGGAGTTTCTTCTACTCCATCTGGTGTTGAATGGGGATACAGACATCTGGGACCTCTACTGTACTTAAAAATCAAAGATGGTTCACTTGTATGGTTAGGTGTTGATGCTAGCTGTATACTCTGATCTCAGTTGTGGCTGTTGACCAACTTAATTCTCGTTGGTGTTGTCTCTCCACTAAGCCTAGGCTTCTCACTGCTTGGTGTTTGAGTTACAAGATGGACTCCTACAGAAGCTTTGCAAGAGGAAAGAGATGAAAATTGCCAATCCTATTTAAATCTGGGCTCACTAGTTTCAGTATATCATTTCTTCTGCATTCTATTGATTAAAGTGTCGCAGGGCCAGCCAAGATTCAAGGGCAGTAAAAACAAACTCTACTTCTCTGTCAGGTAGTAGCCAGGTAGGGTTGCCATCTTTGAAGACTACCATGGGTTATTATATTAGTAATATATAGTGTGTGTGTATGTGTGGATGGATGTGGGTATAATTAAATAGTTCCTCAGAGAAAATGTTCCTCATAAAAATTCAAATGATCCCATAGTTTATTTAACAGACCTCTTAGCATAGCTGATAAACATATTGTATATATATGTGTATACTTATAAACTTTCACTTTTTAAGTTTTGTATGTTTTATCTTACTATTATGTTTCACAACAAAATAATTATTAAAAAAATCAGATAACATATACTCTCCTAGTCCATTCTGGAATCACTTAAACTTCCATGAATATTTTCTTTTAGTTTTTTATAGCTTTACTTAACTACATGAAATTCTTTAATATGTCTGACCCTTATGATGCGTTTAATTTGTCAGCACTCTGAGAACAGATTGATTTCTCAATAAATGACTAAATTTTAACTAAATTTATATTAACTAAATGTTAAATATATTATTTAGCTAATATACTATATTAATAAAATTCTCCTTAATGCTAACATTTTATTTACAGTGTTTCATGGAAAAAAAATTGTAGTAGCCTGAAAAACATTTTTTTGTTGTTTGTAAGCTGTAAGTGTAATCCATTTGTTAAAGCAGATACAAAGCCTGTCCAGACTCAAGAGGAGAAGACATAAAACCATTTCTTGATGGGAGAAGTGACAGGGTAGTTTTGAGGTCATACTTAATATTGCCACATCATATTTTCTTTTGATCACTTTATCCTCATCTGTAAAAGACAGGAAAAAGTCGGACCGTTTCTGAATGTCCACACTCAACACAGTTTTTCTGACACCAGATGTGCAAGTTTTTTCCCACATATCAATTCTCCAGTGTACACCAACAGGCTATCCTATAACTCAATTCAATTTTGACACTATTTTATGTAGAGTTAGAGTCAAGTCCCACAGGTTCCATAAGCCTGCCTTACCCCACTTCAGATGCCAGTTTTGTTGCTGATAGACCCTTACTTATGTTTATGTTTCTCTAAGAGGTTTTTTAAAGTTATCAATATTTCTATATGCTCCCCAGGAAAGATAAATACCAAACCCTCTTTTAAAATAGGAAAGATCAAGTATCTCTCACCCTGCTATGACCCACCCTGTGACCACATCTTTTGCTGCTGTGTCATCATCTTGTGTTTTGCTTTTGGATCAGTATGAATGTACATTTTTTTTTTTTGGTTCACTGTTGTTTTAATCTTAGATAACATTAAAGTTTTCCAAGTTAATTTCTCCTTTTTGCCTCCATATCTCCTAGTGCCCTATTGGATTTATTTTCTTTTCTTGCTGGAGAACCTTTCTCTGAGAATGTTTGTGAAGACGATTTTTATGTAGTTAAACACCTGAGATTTTATGTGACTGGAAATATTTTTATTTTGCCTTCTCATTTTAATGCTAATTTAAAAAGAATTCTGTGATTGAATTTTCATTCTTTACACTTTCCAAAAACATTTTTTTCATTGTCTTCTTGCATTCTTTGTTGCTCTTGAGAAGTCTGATGTCTATCTAACTTTAATTCTTTTGTAAGTGCTTTTCTTGTTTCCTCTAGAAATTTTTCTCAGTGCCAATCTGTATGAATATTTCATCCTGATCTAGCTCACTATTTTTTACTTTTTCTCTACCTATTTTGCTCTTCCACTCATCTATTTATTTCCATCTTTTAACTATTGTTTTTCATATACAGTTTTTCTACCTAGTTCCTCTTTATTGAGGCTTGTTTCACCTTAAAGTTGCCATTATTCTCCTTTATTTCATTGAGAATATTTACAGTGGGTATTTTAAATTCTCCATCTAACTGGCCTATTAACTCTGTTAACTTGGTGTATTAGTCCATTTCTGTTGCTTATAACAAAATACCTGAAATTGGGTAATTCATAAAGAAACAATATTTATTACTTACAGTTTTTGTGTCTGGGAAGTCCAAAGTCCAGGGAACACATCTGGTGACAGCCTCATTGGTGGGTAGTGATTCTTCACAGCAAAGCAGGGTGTCACATACAAGTGGCAGAAACAGAAAGTGATTAACCTCCTCACTGGCTCTTCTTTTACAGCCCTCAGAACCACACCCGTGACCACCATTAAATCATCAAATGGATCAATCCATTCACTATGGCATGGTCCTCACAATCTAATCACTTCTTCAAGGATGCCCTCCCCTTAAGTGACCATAATAAGATTACCCTCCTTTTTAACACTATCACAGTGGGGGTTAAGTTTCTAATACATGTATTTTGGGGGACACAATTCAATCCACAGTACCATCTGGTCGCTACTAGTCTATGTATGTCTTCCTAAGCTGAGGCAAGTGACCCTGCTGGGGTCTCTGTTGGGGCTTATATCCTGCAACTTTACTGAATGCTGTGGTAATGTGCTGTTCCTCTATTAATGCGCGTGGGGTGTGTAATTATATCTCATTGTTGTTTTAATTTGCATTTTTCTGAAGATGCAAAATGTGAAACATCTTTTCATATGCTTATTTGCTGTGTAGTTTCTTTGTTCAGGCCTTTTGACCATTTATTGTTTGTTACTTTTCTTATGTTGAGGTTTAAAAATTCTTTGTATATTTTGAATAACAGGATTTTATCAGATGTGTCTCTTGCAAATATTTTCTCCCAGTTTGTGTCTTGACTTTTCATTCTCTGGAAATCGTCTTTTGCAGAGCAGAGGATTTAAATTATAATGAATTCCAGCTTATCAATTATTTCTTTCATGGATCATGACACTGATGTTGTATCTAAAAGTCATCACCATATTCAGGATCATTTAGGTTTTCTCCTATGTTGTCTTCTAGGAGTTTTACAGTTTTCAACTTACACTTAGGTTTATGAACCATTTTGAGTTAATATTTGTGAATAGTGTAATATGTGTGTCTACACTGATTTTTTTTTAACATGTGGATGTCTACATGTTCTAGCACCATTTGTTTAAAAGACTATTTTTGTTTTATTGCCTTAGCTCCTTTGTCAAAATTCAGTTGACTAAATTTATGTGGGTTTATTTTTGGGTTCTCTATTCTGTCCTATTGACCTATTTGTCTTTTCTTTTGACAATACCATACTGTCTTGATTAGTGTAGCTTTATGTTAAGTCTTGAAGTCAGGTACTGTCAGTCCTCCAACTTTGTTTTTCTTCTTCAATATTGTTTTGCCTATGCCAGGTCTTTTTCCTATCCATATAATCTTTAGAATCAGTTTTCTAATATCTTCAAAATAACTTGTTGGGATTTTGATTGGGAATGCACTGAGTTTATTAATCATATTTGGAAGAACTGAAGTCTTGATAATACTGAGACTTTCCATAAATGAACATGGAATATCTCTCCATTTATTTAGTTCTTCTTTGATTTCTTTCACCAGTTTTATAATTTTCCTCATATACTAGTTGATCTTGTGCATATTTTGTTAATTTATACATAAGCATTTCTTTTTTAAGATGCTAATGTGAATGGCAATGTCTTTTCAATTTCAAATTCCATTTGTTCATTGCTGGTATACAGAAAAGCTATTGACTTTTGTATATTGTTTATATCCTTCAACTTTGCCATAATTGTTTATTAGGTTTGTTATGTTTATTGTCCATTCTTTCAGATTTTCTACATAGGCAGTCATATCATATATGAACAAAGACTGTTTTATTTCTTCCTTCTCAAACTGTATAACTTTACTTCCTATTCTTGTTATATTGCATTTGCAATATAACAGTTCCTGTACAGTGAAGAGAAGCAGGGGTGAGAGGGAGCATCCTGGCCTTGTCACTGAATTTAGTGGAAAAGCCTTGTGTTCATTGCCACTAAGTATAATGTTAGCTGTGGGTTTTTGTAGATATTTATTATCAAAATGAGGAAGTTCCCCTCTACTCATAGTTTGCTCAGCATTTTTATCATGAATGTATATTGGATTGTGCCAAATGCTTTTTCTGCAACTTTTGACATGATCATGTGAGTTTTCATTTTAGCTTGTTGATGTGATGGGGTACAGTTATTGATTTTCAAATGTTGAACCAGTCTTGCATACTTTGGATAAATCTAATTGGTTGTGGTGCATAATTCTTTTTATACATTATTAGATTTGATTTGCTAATATTTTATTGAGAATTTTTACACCTATATTTATGAGAGATATTGGTCTGTAGTTTTCTTTTCTGGTAATATCTTTGTCTGGTTTTGGTATTAGGGTTATGCTGTTCTCATGGAATGAGTTGGGAAGTATTCCCTCTGCTAACATCTTGTGAGAAAGATTGTAGAGAATTCGTACTTTGGGTAGTATGGACATTTTCACAATGTTAATTGTTTCAGTGCAAGAGCTTGGGATGTCTTTCCATCTTTTTGTGTCCTCTTCAATTTCTTTCAGCAGTGATTTGTAGTTCTCATTGTGGCACTCTTTCACTTACTTGGTTAAATTGATTCCTAGGTAGTTTATTTTTTTCATGACTATTGTAAATGGGCTTGCTTTCTTGCCTTCTTTTTCTGCTAGTTCATTATTGGAGTATAAAAATGCTACTGATTTTTGCAAGTTGATTTTGTATCCTGCAACTTTACTGAAATTCTTTTTCAGCTCTAAGAGTTTCTTTTGGTAGAGTCTTTAGGTTTTCCTATATATAGGATCATGTGTTTTCTTATTTTAGTCAAATTGCTCTGGATAGAGCTTCCCATAAAATGTTGAGTATAAGTGGCAAAATTGGGTTTCATTGTTTTGCTCCTGATCTTTTGAGGAAAGCTTTTAATGTTTTAACAGAAAGTATAATGTTAGCTGTGTGTTTTTCATGAATGACCTTTATCATAGTGAGGAAGTTCTCTTTTATTTTTAGAACTTTTTTTTCATTTAAAGGGTGTTGAAGTTTGTCAGATTCGCAGAGTGTTGTCTATCTTGGTAATGTTCCATGAAATCCTGAGAAACATGCTTATTCTGCCATTGTTGGATGAAGTATTCTACAGATGTCAATCAGATTCAGTTGATTGATCGTAGTATTTAGTTCAACTATATTCTTACTGATTTTCTGCCTGCTGCCTCTGTCAATAAGGATAGTGGAATGTGCTGAAATTTTCAGCTGTAATACTGGATTTTTCTATATCTTCTTGCAGTTCTGTCAGTTATTACCTCACATGTTTGACACTCTTTGTTAAGCATGTATACATTAAGGATTATTATATCATCTTGGAGAATTGACTCCTTTATCATTATGTAATGTTCCTCTTCATACCTGATAATTTTGCTTGCTCTGAAATCTGCTTTGTCTGAAATTAATATAGTTGCCACAGCTTTCGTTTGATTAGTGTCATTAGCGTGGTATATATTTCTCCATCACTTTACTTTAAATCTATCAGTGTCTTCATATTCCATATTGGTTTCTTGTAGACAACATATAGCTGGGTTCCTTTTTTTTAAAATGGACTTTGACAGTCTATTTATATTAATTTTTGTATTTAGAACCTTCATATTTAAAGTGGTTATTAGTATAGTTGGATTAGTAACTACAATTTTTTTGTTTCCCATTCATTGCCCTTGTTCTTTGTTTCTTTGTGTTCATGTTCCACTCATTTCCTGCCATCTTTGTTTTTAATCATTTTATATGATTCTTTTTTCTGTTTTTGGCTAGCATATTAATTATGCTTCTTTTAAAAGAATTTTTATTGGTTGCCTTAGTGTGTGCAATATATATTTATAACTATTCTAAATTCTATTAAGGCTATTCAGCTTATACTATTGTTTAAATCCCCCATTTCCTTATCTATCTGTCTAGAGGTTCTATCCATTATTGAAAGTGTGACTTTTAAGTCTCTATTATTGCAGAAATGTCTATTTTTTTTAAACTGTGTAGATATTTGCTTTATGTATTTTGAGAGTTTGTTTTACCTTTGGGATTATAATTAACCCTCTCAATTTATAGAAATCTAGTTTGAATTGATACCAATTTGCTTTAAGAGCATACAAAAATTCTAGTCGTATACAACTCTGTTCTCAAAATACTGAATTGTGTCCCCTTAATTTCATATGGTGAAACCCTAACTGCAAATGTGACCAGTATTTGGAGATAGGGATTTTAGGAGGTAATTAAGGTTAAATGAGGTTATAAGGGTGGGGTCCTAATCTGATAAGATTGGTGGACTCTGCTAGAGGAAAGGCCATGTGAGGACCACAGAGAGAAGGAAGTCAGGGAAAGAGCTCTCACCAGCAACCAAACCCTGCTGGAACTTCATTTAGGAATTCCAGCCTCCAGAACTGTGAGAATAAATTTCTGTTGCTTAAGCCATCCAGTCTGTGGTATTTTTTATGGCATCCTGAACAGAGTTATATACCTCCTATATGTTGTTAATATTACAGATTACTTATGTATACAAAGGTGCTTCGAAATGTTCATGGAGAAATAGAATTAAAAGATGATATAAATCTTTCCATAAATTTTTTGAAGACCCCTTGTGCATTCTGTACCTGCTAACCTAGATTTAAAATTATTGTTTTATGCTTTTACATCTCATATAGAAAATAAAAAAGTGACAAACAAAAAATAAAACAATAGTGGTAATATTAGTTAATTTTCTGTCACTTAGAATAGAATACTTGAAAGTAGGTAATGTATAAAGAAATGAAATGGATTTCTTACAGGTTTTCAGGCTGGGAAGTCCAAAATTGAGGGGGCACATCTTTTAAGGACCTCCTTCTTGGTGAGGACTCTGTGTAGAGTCCTGAGGCAGAACAGAGTATCACATTGTGAAGGGGAAGAGTGTGTTAACATGCTTTTTCCTTACTTTATAAAGCTGCTAATGCCACTCCTGTGATAACCCATTCATTCATTATGTTAATGAATGAATGGATTAATCCATTCATGGTAATATAGCCCTTATGATCCAATCACCTTCTAAAGGTCCCAACTCAACACTGCCACATTGGGGATTAACCTTCCTTATGAGTTTTGGAGGGGACAAACATTCAAACCATAACAGTGGCTTTTATATTTACCTATGTAGTTACTGTTATTGGTATTTTTTATTTCTTCATATGGCTTTGAGTTACTGTATTTACACACCATCTTCATATAGCTTTGAGTTACTGTCCTTACATTTGAGCCTGAGGAATTCTCATTAGCATTTTTTGTAGGGAAGGTTTACTAGCTATAAACTCAGCTTTCATTTATCTATAAATATTTAAATTTCTCCTTCATGTTTATAGTAGTTCATTTCTGTTGCTCATAAGAAAATACCTAAAACTGAATAATTTGTATATAAACGATGTTTACTGCTTACAGCTTTGGAGATTGGGAAGTGCACAGTCCAGGGAACACATCTGGTGAGGTGACTCAACAGCAATGTGGGGTGTCACGTAGTGAGAATACTAGAGAAGAGAGAACCTAACCTCATCCACTCTACTTTTAAAGCCACCAGAGCCACACCCACCACCACCATTAAACCATCAATAGATCTATTTTCTTGGGAATGGTACTCACAATCTAATTACTTCTTCAAGGCCCCACTTGTCAATGATCATAATAGGATTTTCCACCATCAATGGTTACATTGGGATTAAGCTTCAATGAGTTTGGGGTGAGGGGTACTCAGTCCACTGCAATATTTGAAAGATAGTTTTGCTTCATAGTGGGTTCTTGTTTGAAAGGTTTTTTTTTTTTTTTTCTTTTCCTTTATCACTTTAAGGATGTCATCTCACTGCCTTCTGTCCTTCATAGTTGCTGATGAGAAATTGGCTGTTAATCATATAGAGAATAAGTGTATGCAAACAGTCACTCTCTTTAGGCTTTCAAGATTCTCTATATCTGGATTTTGAAGATTTGATTATAATGTGTCTCAGTGTGGATTTCTTTGAGTTTATCCTACTTGGAGTTTTTCGAGCTTCTTGGATGTATAGATTCACGTTGTTTATAAAATTTGAGTTTTCTATCTTACAATATTCTTTCTGTCCTCTTCCACCTCTCTTTCATTATGTATATGATAGTATACTTCATAGTGTCTCACAGGTCTCTGTGGCTCTATTCATTTTTATTCATTCTCTTTTATTTCTGATCCTCAAATTAGATAATGTTAGTTTCCCTCTCTTCAAGTTTGTTGATTCTTTCTTTACCTGCTTCAATTTTCTATTGAAACCCTCTAGTAAGTTTTCCATTTCAGCTATTGTACTTTTCCACTTCAGAATTCATATTTGATTTTTCAAAAAAGTAATTTCTACTCTTTGGTATTTTATATTTGGTAAGACATTGTTCTTCTTATTTCCTTTAGTTTTTTCGCCCATGGTTTCCTTTAGCACTTTGAGTATATTTAAAAGAGTTGATTTAAATTATTTGTCTAGTACATTCAATGTCTAGGCTTCTTTAGGGACAGTTTCTGTTAATTCTGCTTTTTTTTCCCCCTGTGAATGAGCCATATTTTCTTTTTGTATGCATTGTACTTTTTTGTTGAAGACTACACATTTTGAATATTATAATGTGGTAACTCTAAAAACTGGATTATCCTCCTTCTCCAGGGTTTGCTGTTTTTGCTTGTTGGGGGCTGCAGTCATCCATCTACTTAGTGATGTTCAAAAACCATTATCTGTTTTCCTTGTCATATATGGTCAACGAAGTCTGTATTCCATTATCTCAGTGCTCAGTCAGTGACCTGTCAGAGATTTTCTTAAATACTTGCAGTCAAAAAGAAAAAAATATACATACATACCATTCCAATCTTTGGAGATCAGCTCTGTGCTGAGCACTCCTTCAGTGTTTAACTGGGCTACCTATAACTCTTCCTTAGCCTTCACATCTTGCTCATGTGGAGAACAAAGTTCAGCCGGTCATGTAAGCCTAGATATCTCTTAGATCTTTTTTAAGCATATGTCTGGCCCTGGGTGAGAACATTGCACTCCTAATTTCCTGATGTATGTAGGAGCCTTTCAAAGCTCTTATTTCTTTACATATTTTTATCCTCAACCTCCTTCTTCCCGGGCTTTTTGGTCTGTCTGCTGCTTTCCCTGTCTGATACGGAACATCAGAGACCTGAAATGACTTGCACAAGGACACATAGCAAGTTTGTGGCAGAGGAAAGATTGACATTGTTCTTTCACTAAATAACACATGGCACCCAATAAAAAACATAACAAGTCATTTAAACATTCACACTTATTAAACATGATCCATATCCTACTACCCCAGACTCACTTTGTAAGCATGACTTGTTAATTGCAAAATATAGAAACCTGCTGTGTCTAACTTACACAGAAAATAAACTTGTTAGAAAAAAATGTGTAAGTCACAAAATCAACAGGAAGATGGATAGCTGGGTTTGAAAAAGAAAGAGAAACTGAAGGAAGCTAAAAAGCTGCAAAATGAAGTTTAGCTAGGTTAACATCCCCAGAGCTGCCACCTCTAGACGTTCCTGATGCCATGCTTGGAATCTCAAATTTGTACTCTGAATAATTTCAAATATCTCTTGATATTTGTGTTACTCTCTCAATTTTCAAATTGCTTATCAGGAGAATCCAACTGGCACAGTCTTGGGTATGTTTCACCTTTGACTTCCGAGGTAGGAGGCAGAGTTTTGCTTCCCATCATAATCCTCTTTCCTTAAATAGGAAGGGTTTAGGGATGTTCAATAGCCAGATAACAGTAAATAAATGAAAATCACTATATTCCCTTCATTTATTTCATTATTCTTTTCCATCCTAAGGAAATATGTTACAAAATAGCTTTACCTTTTCTTCCCTCTCTCTGGCATATTCTGTTAGCTTTATTCCTCTTTCAGTTAATAATTGACAATTTTTGACAGATAGAAAAACATAAATTGTGTATGTACCTTTTATAAAAAGTTTTGTTTATATAAATACAAACTATGTACTTAGCTTAGTGCCCTTGCTATTCCCTGGGCTTAAAATTTTAACAGAGCACTAAAAATCAGAGCCATTAAATCTACTATCTTCAAAATAACTTCATCCTCTCTCATCTATGTACAAAACTACTGAAAAACAAACAAAAAGTAGTGTAGATCAGTATCAAAATAATTTTGACTATAATGTTTGATTTGGTGACATCATGTAGAATAGGTTTAACCTTAAGAAATAAGTATCTAAATGCTATGCAAAAAAGAGCAGACCAATACAAATGATTTATATGTGATATAAAAGTGTTGAACTAGCTTGGCATTACAACCTAATTTTCTGAAATATCAGCAAGTGTGCAAATGTTTATTTATTGAATATGAATTTTCCAATTCATGAAATGGAAATCTTTATCAAATTAGAGGTTATAAAATTGGCAGACTATTAAATATGAAGAAAGAATTTATCAATTACTGGTAACAAGGAAAGCTAAAGTGACTCAGAAAAGTCAAGTTATGATTAAGCAAAAGCAGTAAGTAAAAGGAAATCATAGAGAAAAAAATATAAAGAAAAAAGAAACACGAATTGGACATTGATGCAGTTTGTTGGTAGTAACAAGCCTAGGAGAAGCAAAGACAAGAGGAATGGAATAAAAAGAACTCCAGGAAGAAAGGAAGAAAGAAAGAAAAAAAGAAAGATAAAATCTATTCTCAAAAAATAGTAATTGAAAAGAAAAATTCACTAAATTTTGAACAAAAGAATAATTGCATTTTCATATCAAAAGAACACATCCAATACCAGGAAGCAGTATTAAAGAAGAACTACACTTATATGTGTGCTGGCAAAATTATTAAACTACAAAGAAAAAGGAAACTTTTAATCTCCCACAAAGAGAAAAAGCATGATAACTACAAAATAATGATAATCACACTGCATTGAATTTCTCATTTGTATAAGTGTAAGGTAGAATTCGGGAACATATCTAAAGACTAGACAGAAAATGATTATAATACAAGAAACCTATGCTCAAGCAAGAAAGCCCTTGTATAGGAAAGTAAAGAGTAACATTTGCATCTGTTCGAGTTGTATTGAACAGGACTTTTCCACTTAAAAGTGGCAGAAACCCACTCAAAATAGTGCACATAACTGAAAAATCTGAAGACACACTGAAAGAGCTAGATTGAGCAGCTAAAAAAAATTTATTAGGAATTTTACTATCTCCATACTTGAGTTCTGTGTTTACATAGTTCTCAGAAATATTTTTCTGTTGCAGGTGCAGGATAACTTCAGCAACTGGACATTAGCACCTCAGTGGAAAGAGACTCATTCTTTCTCACTCTTCCTGGAAAAATCACAAGTATAACTACAACTAGTGCAAATTAAATCATTTTCTCATTTCTGAACCAATAACTGTGAGCCTTATTTGATTAGCCAGACATGGGACAAGTGCCCAGTCTTGCTGTGGGAGATAAAGGCAGTTTCACCAGGATCACATAAATAAAAACAGGGGAGGAATCATCATTGAAAGGAAAATTTAAGTTCCGTAAGCTATGTAAGAGGAAATGGATAATAGATAGGTGCAAAACAACAAATTGAACCTTTATCATTTAGGGTCCTACAGAGAAACAACAAATAGGGTGTATTTGCATATAGAAATAGATTTATTATAAGGAATTGGTGCACACAATTATGGAGGCTGACAAGTCTAAAGATCTGAAATTATTGAGCTGGAGATCTGTCAGTGCACTTCCATTCTGAAAGCTAGCGGAAGCGAAACCCAGGAAGAACAGACATTTCAGTTAGAGTCTGAAGGCATGAAAAATTGATGCTCCAGCATGAAGGCAGTTGGGCAGAAAGGTTTCTTCTTATTCATGATAGGGTCAGCTTTTTGTTCTATTCAGGATTTTAACTGATTGAATGGGGTCCACTTGTATTAGGGAGGGCAACTGGTTTTACTAAGTCTATGAATTCAAATGTTAATCTCATCCAGAAACATTTGTACAGACACACCCAGAATAATGTTGAACAAATGCCTGGGAACCCTGTAGCCCAGTCAATTTGACACATAAAATTAACCATTACAAGTCCATCCCTTGTCACCTTGTCACCATATACAACTCCTTAAACAATACTTATTTTCCAGATAAAGACAATAGCAAAGTCATAATTCTACCTAACATGATACAACTATCCTGCATACAACTAAAAAGGCACTAACCTTTTCCCCAGAAGTGGAGATAAAGTCCTTGAGTGATGTTTACTGTTCTCTTTAATATCCTATAAATTAAATACTATGATGTAAAATTAACAATACTTAAATACTGATATAAAGTTAATACATCTTATATTACATGATAAGGAAACAAGAGTAAAGAAAAAAAGATATTTGCTTAATATATGTATCTATACACATAAATGTATTCATAACAAAATAAAGAGTACTCATGACAATTACAGTCCACATTTATGTAATTAGTCACATAGTTGTAGCTGTTATTTATAACTACCTTTTTAAACTGCCCATTCTGTGTTCCCTTTGCCTTTAATGAACACTTAAGCTGGTCCTGCCTTTTTACCTGGTGGAGTGACCCAAACCTTCATTTCTGAAGGGTCTGCAACATTGGTAGTCTTGCTTGGACTGTACTGTTGTACTTTTCCATTGATCTTAATCACAGGGCTTTTTAACAGTAAGAGATGCCTTAAGGGATCTCCTGTATTCTAGACATACTTTTCCTCACCTCCTATGGGGAGTAGTAGTAGTAGTTCAATTGCTCCTTGGTAGTTAGAAGCAGTCACCCCATATAGCAGAATAACTCCCTTCTTTGCTTGTTGATTCAGAGGCATGAGAAATGTAATGCAGCCAAGTACCCATCTTTACTTCTAGTTCAATGGAATCACTATGTGTGTCGTGGTGGAAACATTTCTTCCACCGGAACTAAGATCTTGAGGCCAGCAAAGCATAAATTTGCAGAAACAGGAATCTAAAATTTTGCTATCGGGTCACTAGGGGATAACCACCTGTGGTGACAATCCTATTTCCACCCCATGATTCTTGGATCTTTGAATCCTGGCAATGGGAGAAGCAGTTATCAGATACTGGATGCCGATTCAGATCATAAAATACTCTCTGGAAAACCTTGTCCCAGCCTTGCAATGTATTGCCACCTAGCTGGTGTCATAGCTAAGTCTTCAAAAGGCCATTCCCCCTTTCTATCAAGCCATCTGGTTTAGGATGGTGAGGAACAAGGTAAGACCCAGAATTCCATGAGCATCAACCCATTGCTGCAGTTCATTTGCTGTCATGTGAATTCCTTGGTCAAAACCAGTGCTGTGGGGAATACCACGATAATGGCAAGTCTGTAAGTCCATGGATAGTAGTTCTGGCAGAAACATTGTGTGCAGAAATTACCAATTTTATCCAGAGTAGGTATATTCTACTATGGACAAAATGCTGCCCTTCCATGATGTAAGAAGCCCAATGGAATCAACCTGCCACCAAGTAGCTGGGTGATGACCCAGGGGAATGGTGTCATATCAGGGATTCAATGTTATTCTCTGCTGCTGGCAGATTGGGTACTCAGCAGTAGCTGTAGCCAGATCAGCCTTGACAAGTTAGAGTACATGTTGCAGAGCCCATGCATAGCTTCCATCCTGGTCACTATGGACACTTTGTTTAAAAGTCCCTTGGACTATGACTGAAGTTACTGAAGAAAGTGGCAGAATGGGTCATACTATCCTCTTGATTATTAAAATCCTCCTCTGCTGAGGCTATACATCAGTGAGCACCAACATGGAACACATGTATTGTCATGGTTACTGCCCATTTAAAGAAGTCTATCCACATACCTCTTTCCCGAATTTCCTGTCACCAAATTTTCAATCATGTTTCTTCCAACTCCCTGACCATACAGCCAAACCATTGATTGTAGCCTATGAATCAGTATGTAATTACACATCTGAACATTGCTCCTTCCAAGAAAAGTGAACAGTAAGGTGCACTGTTCAAAGTTCTGCCCACTCAAAAGATTTTCTTTTAGGAATGTCCCAGAAAGGGGCTGTAGGGCTGCAGCTAGCTGTTCACATTCTGGTGGTTCGGCACATTATGCAGAACCATCTGTAAATCAGGCCCAGGTCTTCTCCACTGTCAACTGATCATAGGGAACTCCCCATGAGGCCTTAGGCTGGGAGAGAGAAAGTAGTACAGCAGGAGTAAGCACCATGGGCACTTGGACCATTTCTTGAGAGCTTGTTTGGAGGTTCTAGCAGGGGAGTGCAGCTACTCATACACCCTTGACTGAAGAATGGTAATCTTCTCTGTCAGGGAAGGTCGTTCTCTTCAACCAAGTGCACAGCTTAGGGAGGGATGCAAGTGGAACAATGAGGGAGGAAGGGGACACCCTCCCAGCCAGCCAGATCAGCCAAATCAACCCTGGCAATCAATGGGGTGACAGATGTCTCAGACAGATCACTCTCACGTCTGTAGGCCACTTCCTTATGTAACTTATTTTTGCCTTCAGGACCTGATGAGGACTTACCACATATGTACCACTTCTGTTTGATGATTGAGTGTTGCTGTGCATACCCAACTTTATGGCTTGTTTCACCAGACAACATCCAGTTCATGATGGGTGGCTCACCTTACATGATAATTTGGTGGCCCATGATTAAGTGTTCAGTGTCTACTAAGGTCTGATATCAGGCCAAAAGTTGTTTTGCAAAAGGAGAGTAGTTGTCACAGAGGATGGCTGGGCTTTGCTCCAAAATCCTAAGGGCCTACACTACAATTCACCAATAGGGGCCTGTCAAAATCTCCAAACAGCATCTCTGTCTGCCACTGCCACTTCAAGCACCATTGGGTCTGCTGCATTATATGGCCCTCATGGTAGAGCAACTTGCACAGCAGCCTGAACCTACTGCAGTGCCTTCTCTTGTTCTGAGACCCAGTCAAAACTAGCAGCTTTGGGGGTCACTCAATCAATGGCTGGAGTAACACACCCAAATAAGGAATATGTTGCTTCAAAAATACGAAATGATCCACTAGGCAATGTGCCTCTTTTTTGATTGTAGGAGGGGCCAGATGTAACATCTTATCTTTCACCTTAGTAGGCATATCTCAACATGCCTGTCTTTGTGCTGCTATTACAAAATACCTGAGACTTATTAGATTTTTTAAAATAGAAACTTACTTTTTCATAGTTTTGGAGACTGGGAAATCCAAGATAAAGCTTCTGGCAGGTTTAGTGTCTTTTAAGGGCTCGGTCTCTTTGCTTCCATCCAAGATGGTGCCTTGTTTCTGCATCCTCTACTTGGTACAAAAGCTGTGTTCTCACATGACAGAAGGCTAAGAGGCAAAAGGGCCTAAACTAGTTACTACCAGCCATTTTATAAGGTACTAATCCATTTACGAAGGCAGAGCCTTAAGGACAATCACTTCCCAAAAGGCCCCACCTCTTAATACCACCACAACATAGATTAAGTTTCAAAATAAATTTTGAATGGGACACATTCAAATGCCCCACACTACTGGATTCCTAGAAATGTCACTGAGATAGAAGGCCCTGAATTTTAGTCAGATTTGTTTCTTACCCTCTGGCCTGCAGATGTCTTACAATTAAGATTAGAGTATTTTCTTCTTGTTGTTCACTAGTGCAATCAGCATAATGTCATTAATATAATGGACTAGTGTGGAACCTTGTCGAAGGAAAAGACCATCAAGATCCCTGTAAACTAAATTATGACACAGGGCTGGAAAGTTAATATATGTCTAAGGTAGGACAGTAAAGGTGTATTGCTGGCCTTGCCAAGTGAAAGAAAACTGCTTCTGATGGTCTTTAAAAACATGCATCAAGAAAAAAGCATTTGCCAGATCAACTGATGCACAGCAGGTTCCAGGGGTTGTGTTAAATTGCTTGAGAAATAGAACTATATCTATGCAGTGGATGCAATTGGAGTCACCACCTTGTTTTGCTTATGATAATCCATTGTCATTCTTCAAGATTCAACTGTCTTTTGCACAGGCCAAATAGGTGAATTAAATGGGGATGTGGTGGAATCATCCCTGCATCCTCAGTGGGTGGCACTAATGTCTAATCTCCCCAAGAATTTGGTATTGCTTTTGGTTTACTATTTTCCTCAGTAGTTTTAGTGGCTTCCACTTGACCTTCTCCATCATAATAGCTCTTACTGCACAGGTCAGGAAACCTAAGTGCAGATTCTGCCAGCTCCTGAGTATATCTGTTCCTATTATGCATTATGTAACTGGGGAAATAACCACAGGATGGGTTTGCAGATGAACTGGTCTCACTGTGAAACATACCTGAGTTAAAACCCTTTCATAACCTGATTTCCTTAATCCCTTACTCTGACAGATAGACGCCAGTGATATTTTGAGTCTGCTGGAATTAGTGTCAGTTCAGATCCAGTGTCCAGTAGTCCTTAAAAGTGCTGGTTATTTTCTTCACACCAATGTACAGTTACCTTAGTAAAAGGTAATATGTTCCTTTGAGGAGGGCTGGGAGAAAGACTAAAAGTATAAATTTTTGGCAGTGTACTTGGGATCTTCCTCATGGAGACCCAGCCTCACCTTCATTCAATGCGTTTTCTTCTGTAAACTGGCTTAAGGCTAGAATCGATTGATAGGCTTTTACTCTGTTTCTATAATTCAGGTTATACTTTTGTTCACTTGACTTATAACTTTTCTGTTTATACAGATTAAGTAAGTTTTAGTAGGTTTCTTATCTATTTCACTTCTTTTTTTTTTCCTTTTTGTCTTTTTTCGTGACCGGTAACGGGATCGCAAACCTCAGTGTCGCGCCCGTACCGTGACCAGCAACGGGATTGCAACCCTTGGTGTCGCGTCGGTCTCTATATGGGATCCGAACCCTCAGCGGGAGTGCTGCTGCGCTCCCAAGTGCCACACTCTACCGAGGGCGCCACTGGGCCGGCCCCTTATCTATTTCACTTCTAACAACACCATGATAACTAGCCAATGCCATAGGTCTGTAGGAGTTAGACTATTCTGATTGTTGCTTTGACTTTGCTGTCCATTACAGTAACCACACTTTCCTTGCCTTGAGAGGTTGAGTGCTGCCACTTTTCCCCCGCAGTCTTCTCAATTCAGTGTCTGCAGTTCCCATGGTAAGATCTGACCTACAAAAAGGAGGAGGCTGGGAGCTCTTCAAGGATACTGAAGCACCCCTCACAAATTTATATGTCACAGTCATGGTGAAAGGTATGCTTTCTGGACTCTCCCAAGTTGAGTATGTCTTAAATGAAAAATCTACTCTAACATTCCAATTTCCACAAGGCTTTGAATCCTTTTCTACACATTATGCCAAGATAGATATGGCATTTCCTTTTTTGTGTGTGTGTGTTAATTAGTTTAATTTAATTATTCCGCTATGTATGCGTATATCAATACATCACATTGTAAATACAGTTTGCCATTTGTCAATTAAAACAGATAAATTAATGAACAAAAGACCAAACTCCCAATAAATAAATAAATAAATACATAGATAGATGGATAGATAGATAGATAAATAAATAAATAAGTACTTATGAATTAGGATGAATAAATGATTTCTCTCTTATCTATATTTTTCCCTTGAATACTACTCCTCAGCCTATCCTGGTTGTCTCTCCCTTAACTAGCCATGGAGTTGAGATCAATTATCCACTATTTACTGTAGCTATTTTAAAAAGATCAAAGTTAAATATTCTCAGTTTAAGAAACAAGTGAATCAAATCTTTTATTTATTTTTTTTCATCCCTGGGCACATGAATAGCTCGCTTTTTGTTGAATGTGTGGCTCAATATTATTTTTTGTTTGTATGTGGCTTTCCATGGAATAAAAGTCCTACATATTTATATTATATCATGCCATATCAGAATGAGTTTTTAAAAACTTTCTACTTATTATTCATTTATTTATTTATTATGAATATTTATGAGATACAAAGCTGATTCTCCCCCCTCCTGCCCATGATGTGGGGACCAGATTCATACTGGGGACATATCCATTACAAGAAATTACTTTTGTACCCTTTGTCCCCTCCCAAATATCACCCTTCCTCCCTCCCCTTCCCCTTCTTCCCTTAACTCCAATTTGTAGCCCTAGGAATGTTCCCTCCCTCTGTTGGATTGTGGCACTACCGTGGTCTTTCTTTCCTGCCTTCCTTTCTCTTTTAGCTCCCATATACGAGTGAGCACATACAGTATTTATTACTCTGTGCTTTGCTTATTTCACTCAACATAATTTTCTCCAGGTTCATCCATGTTGTGGCAAATGGGAGTATTTCATTCTTTTTTTATGGCAGAGTAGTATTCCATAGTGTATATATACCACAGTTTTTATCCAATCATCTATCGATGGACATTTAGGTTGGTTCCATATCTTTGCTATTATAAACAGAACTGCAATAAACATGGGAGTGCAAGTATGTCTTTGACATGATGAATTCCATTCCTCTGGATACATACCCAGAAGAGGGATTGCTTGATCATATGGAAGATTTATCTGTAGTTGTTTGAGTAACCTCCAACTGTTCTCCAAAGTGGTTTTACTAATTTACACATCCACCATCAATGCAAGAGCACTCTGTTCTCTCCACACCCTTGCCAGCATTTGTTATTCACTGTGTTTTTGATTATAGCCAGTCTAACTGGAATGAGGTGGTATCTCAGTGTGGTTTTAATCTGCATTTCCCTGATGACTAGTGACATTGAGAATTTTTTCATGTATCTGATGGTCATTTGTATGTCTTCCTTTGAAAAATATCTATTCAGCTCCTTTGCCCATTTTTTAATTGCATCATTCATTTTTTTTACTGTACAATTGCTTGAGTTCTATATATATTCTGGATATTAGTGCCTTGTCAGATGCATAGCTGGCAAAAATTTTCTCCCACACTCTAGGCTGTCTTTTTACTTTGCTGATTGTTTCTTTTCCTGTGCAGAAACTTTTTAGTTTGATATAGTCCCATTTGTTTATTTTTTCTTTTGCTGCTTGTGCTTTTGGGCTCAGGTTCATAAAGCCTGTGCTCAGACCTAACTGCTGAAGTGTTTCACCTATATTTTCCTTTAGTAATTTTACAGTTTTGGGTCTTATAGCTAGGTCTTTAATCCATTTTCAGTTGATTTTAGTGTATGGTGAGAGATGCTTATCTAGTTTCATTCTTCTGCATATGGATATCCAGTTTTCCCAGCATCACTTGTTGAAGAGGCAATCTTTTTCCAAATGTAGATTTTTGATGCCTTTGTCTAATATCAGATGTCTATAAGTCTGAGGAGTGATTTCTGGGTTCTCAATCCTACTCCACTATTCCAAATGTCTATTTTTATACCAGTACCATACTGTTTTGTTTACAACAACTTTGTAGTATAATTTGAAGTCAGGCAGAGTTATGCCTCCAGCCTTTTTTTTTTTTTTGCTCAGGATTGCTTTGGCTATTTGGGGGTCTTTTGTTTTTCCATATGAAAGGTAAGATTTTTTTTTTCCAATTCTGTGAAGAATGTCATTGGTATTTTGATGGGGATTGCAATGAATCTGTAGATCGCTTTGGGTAGTATAGACATTTTCACCATATTAATTCTTTCAGTCCAAGAGCATGGGATATCTTTCAATCTTTTTGTGTCTTCTTTAATTTCTTTCAGAAGTGGTTTGTAATTCTCATTGTAGAGGTCTTTCACCTCCTTGGTTAAATCGATCCCTAGGTATTGCATTTTTTTGGTGACAATTGTAAATGGGCTTACTTTCTTTATTTCTATTTCTATTAATTCATTATTTGAGTAAATAAATGCTACTGATTTCTGGGTGTTTATTTTGCATCCTGCAATGTTATTGAAATTATTAAGCAGCTCTAGGAGTTTTTGATGGGTTTTTCTATATATGGTATCATGTCATCTGCAAATAGGGAAAGTTTGACTTCATCTTTTCCAATGTGGATTCCCTTTATTTCTTTCTCTTGCCTGATTGCTCTAGCTAGTACCTCCAGTACTATGTTTAATAGATGTGGTGAGAGTGGACATCCTTGTATTGTTCTATCCTTAAGGGGAAGGCCTTCAATTTTTTTCCCCATTCAGAATAATACTGGCAGTGGGCTTGTCATAAATGGCTTTTATTGTGTTCAGATATTTTCCTTCTATAGCTAATTTTTGACAATCTTTATTATGAGGGAATGTTGAATTTTGTCAAATGCTTTTTCAGCATCTATTGAGATGATCATATGGTCTTTGTCCCTGAGTTTGCTGATGTGATGTATCACATTTATTGTTCATATGTTGAACCATCCTTGCATCACTGGAATGAATACCACTTGATCATAGTGTATAATTTTTTTAAATATGTTGCTGTATTCTAATTGCTAATATTTTGTTGAGGATTTTTAGCATCTAGGTTCATCAAGGATATGGGTCTGTAATTTTCTTTTTTTGTTGTGTCTTTATCTGGTTTTGGTATCAGAGTTATGTTGGCCTCATAGAATGAGTTTGGGAGAGTAGCATCTGTTTCAATTGTTTGGAACAGTTTCATGAGAATTGGTATTAACTCCTCTTTAAAAGTTTGATAGAATTCAGATGTAAAGTCATCTGGACTTGGACTTTTTTTTTGTTGGAAGATTGCTAATTACTGCTTCAATCTCCTTGATTGTTATTGATCTGCTCAGGTTTTCTATCTCTTCTTGGTTCAGTCTTTATAATTTATATCTGTCTAAAAACTTATCCATATCTTACAGATTTTCATATTTGTTGTCATACAATTGTTTATAATAGTCTCTAATTATTCTTTGTATTCTGTGGAGTCTGTTGTAATGTCTCCCTTTTCATTTCTGATTTTTGTTACTTGGGTCTTCTCTCTCCTTTTTTATTTCTGTTAATCTAGCTAATGCTGTGTCTATTTGGTTTATATCCTCGAAAAATCAACTTTCAGTTTTGTTCATCTTTTCTATTATTTTTTGGGTCTCTATTTCATTTAGTTCTGCTCTGATCTTAATTATTTATTTCCATCTACTGCCTTTAGGTTTGGATTGTTGTTGTTTTTCAAGTACTTTGAAGCATAGTGTTAGGCCTTTTATTTGGAGTCTTTCCATGTCTTTGATATAAACATTTACTGCAATAAATTTGCCTCTTAGTACTGTTTTGCAGTATCCCACAAGTTTTGGTATGATGTATCTTCATTTTCATTAGTTTCTAGAATTTTTTTGATTTCCTGTTTAATTTCTTCATGGACTCATAGGTCATTCAGGAGCCTATTATTTATTTTCCATGTATTTGTTTAGCTTCCAGTGATTTGGTTATTTCTTATTGCCAGTTTTAGTCCATTGTGGTCTGAAAAGATTATTGGAATGATTTCAATTTTTAAAAAATTTGCTGAGACTAGATTTTTGACCTAATATGTGGTCTAACCTGGAGAATGTACCATGAGCTGATGAGATGAAAGTGTATTCTTTAGCTGTTGGGTGAAATGTTCTGTGTATATCTGCCAAGTCCAGTTGGTCTAGGGTGTAGATTAAATCCTGTGTCTCTTTGTTGACTTGTTGCCTGGAAGTTCTGTCCCATACTGACAGACGGGTGTTCAGATCACACAGTATTAATATATTAGGTCCTATCTCCTTCTTTAGGTCTAAGAGTGTTTGCTTAATATATCTGGGTGCTCCAGTATTGGGTGCATACATGTTTATGATTGTTATGTCTTCTAGCTGGATAGTTCCCTTTATCATTATATAATGGCCTTCTTTGTCTTTTTAAATGTTTTTTGGTTTAAAGTCTATTTTGTCTGATATAAGAATAGCTACTCCTGCTCATTGTTGGTTTCCATTTGCATGGTATATATTTTTCCATCCCTTCACTTTTAGTCTATGAGTGTCTTTATAGGTGAGGTGGGTCTCTTGAAGACAGCATATACTTGGGTCTATCTTTTTAATCAAGTTAGTTAGCCTGTGTCCTTTGAAAGGGGATTTCAGTCCATTCCCATTCAGAGTAGTTATTGAGAAGTGTTTAATTCCTGTCATTTAATTGCTACTTGTTTAGGTGGTTTGAATATCTTTTGATCATTATTTCCCCTTTTATTTCACTTCTTCAATGTGAGTTAGGAATTTAAGGCAGAATGATTTAGCTTCTTTCTCTTTCTTGCTGGCATTTTTGTTTTACCTGTGGGTTTTGCTTTTTCTTGTGTATTCATGATGATGGTCACCATTATTCAGATTCCAGATGAATGACTCCCTTGAGAATTTCTCACAGGGCTGGTTGTGTGGTGGTGAACTCCCACAACTTTTGTTTGTGTGGGAAATACACTATTTCTCCCTCATTTCTGAAGGAGAGCCTTGCTGGGTAAAGAATTCTTGGATGTTAGTTTTTTTCTTTTAGTATTTTGAATATATCATTCCACTTTCTTCTGGCCTATAGGGTTTCAGTTGACAAGTCTGCTGTTAGTTTGATGGGGATTCCCCTATAAGTGACCTGACACTTTTCTCTTGCTGCTTGTAGAATTCTCTCTTTGTCTTTGAGCTTTGCAAATTTAACTATAATATGTCTTGGGGAGGATCTTTTAGGGTTGAATCTGTTTGGGGACCTTTGACCTTCCTGGATCTGAAGGTCTGTATCTCACCCTACATCTGGGAAGTTTTCTGTTACTATTTCCTTGAATAGGTTTTTGATACATTTTCCTTTCTTGTGCCCTTCAGGAAAATGAACAATTTGGATTTTAGAGTTCTCGAGGTTGTCTGCTATCTCTCATAGGTTTTCCTCATTATTTTAAATTCTTTTTTTCCTTTTTTTTGTCTGCCTGACTTATTTCAAAAAGACCATCTTCAAGCTCTGAAATTCTTCCTTCTGCTTGCTCTAGTCTGCTGCTCAAGCTCTCAGTCATGCTTTTTATTTCATTGAGTGAACCTTTCATTTCTAGAAGTTCTGCTACAACCTTTTTTATGGTATTAATCTCTTTGTAGATTTCCTCCTTCATATTCTGGATGATTTTTCTTGTTTCATTGTGTTCTCTAATTGAGTCTTCCTTTATTTCATCAAGTTTTCTTAAGATCCTTGCTCAAAATTCTTTTTTGGACATTTCAAGTATTCCCTGTTCCATGGAGTCTGACTTTGGGGCATTACTGTATCCTTTTAGTGGTGTCATTTCTTCTTGATTGTTTGTGCTTCTAGTATTTTTTCACTGATGCTTGGTCATTTGGTAGGGGGTTTGCTTCTTCTGTTACACTGAGGTTGGCTGTGGAGTGGCCTTGGTTGCTAAAGTGGGGGTGAATTGTCTTTGCTTGACTGTAGGTATGGTTGTCATTATGTTAAACCACCTTTGTTCCCGTTCTAGACTCTGTGGTCGTAGAATGAGGCCCTAGTATGTGGAGCTCCCCCCTGGGTCTGAGGTTGGATGAGGGGCTGCATGGAGCCATATGGTTCTGCTGGCTGGTGTTGCTGTCAGCCAGCCACCCCTGGCGGGCTCACCTGCATGGTGCCGGTTCAGGGTGCAGGGGTGGGGCCTGGAGCTCTCCCCTGCCTGGGTCCAAGGTGGCAGGGTGAGGGGGCCACATGGAGCTGTGCAGTTCTGCTGGCTGGTAATGGTGGGCTCACCTGTGCTGTGCTGGTTCAGGGTGCAGGGGTGGGACCTGGAGCTCCCTCTCCCCACCTGGGTGTGAGGAGGCAGGGTGAGGGTTGTGTGTAGCCACCTGGAGCCGCTGTCTGGTGCTGCTGACATCCCTTCTGGCAGGCTCCCCTGCATGGTGCAGGTTCAGGGCACAGGGGCAGGGCCTGGAGCTCCTCCCCCACCACCTGGGTCCAAGGCAGCCATGTGTGGAGCCACGTGGGGCCATGGTTCCTCTGGCTGGCACTGGCATGCCAACCCACACAATGCCAGTTCAGGGCATGGGGGTGGGGTCTGGAGATTCCCCCCGCCTGAGTCCGAGGCAGTGAGGTGAGGGGGCCATGTGTAGCCACCCGCTTTAACTGTCTGTTGCTGCTGCCAGCTGCTTCCCACGGGCTCCCCTGCCCAATTCCAACTCACTTAATGTGGGCCACTTTTTGATCCATATTTCATCCAACCGGCCAACCAAATTGTTAGAGTCCTTTCTAGTTCCCCAAATATGCAACATTAAATACAGATTCTCTGCTTAATGAACTCATATCAATAAATTCAGCCTGATCCAGCTCGTTTTTCCCACCATCATCCCACACACTTAATATCCATGTCTGCATATATTCTTCAGAGTTCTGTTTGAATAAACTAGAAAACTCAAGTAGTTCTTTTGGAGCATAGAGCACTGCATCATGGGTCACATTTTGTACCTCACCATTAGGGACCTGCTTGGATTTGAGTCCAGTTACAGGCTTAGAGGCAAAGAAAAGTGGTGGGATGTATCTTGAGAATGAGCATTGCTTTGCATGGCAACTGCTTCAGGGGAGGCCATTACCATTTCCTCAGACAACATAGGGTTAATCTCCATAGACTGTGGTGGGGAGGCCACTTCCTCTGCTGATGAGGAGGTTGCTTCCACTGAGGATGGAAAGGGCTCATTGTCCCTAACTTCATCAGGGTCTTTCAAGAAGTCTCCATTCCAACTCCATATTCCAAAGAATATGATTCCTTCCCAAGCAATGCCTTCACAGCAAACACACTGCTAGGCTGGGAGTTCAACTTGTATTCTAACTCACCCAGCCACAGGATGAGACTCTGAATTGATTTTCAGCAATCTCAGCCCGGTGGCTATAGGAGATAAGGGTCTTTTTTAGTGCACACAGGCTAAATAGCCTCAAATTTTTGTTATTTCATCTGTGAAATAAAGTGGCCTCACAATAGTGTTAAATTAATAATAATTGATTTTTTAAATTTGAAGAAGTATAAACCAGTTCCTGTAACTTTAATAAACCTTTTCTACCCTAACCAATATGCAAATATTATAATAATGTCAGTGATATAATAATGGTATATGTGGCAAAGAAATCTGTCCCAGAATGTGATTTCTTTCAAGTCTTGCCTAATTGTTTCTGACACTAGTGAACTTATACTTATTCTCATAATGGATCTAAATAGCAACCTCAAAAGGTGATATCAGGATCCTTGATGTGTTTTCTGTGGTTCATATGCCACTCCCACCCTCATCCCGTCTCCAACACAGGCTATTTCTTCAACTGCCCATTGAATGCTTAGTTAATCCTGAACCTTCTTGTGAATAGTTCTACTTCCCAGTGATACATGACATTTCATTAGCTGAGTTTTGAAATCCTATAACTGGTATTGGGTGCCATCTGTGAATCCCACAGTTGTATATTTCACTCAACTAAACATTTTCTAGAATTTATGTAGAAATGTGTGATAAACATAAAGTTGACACATGAGCAAAACCAAAGTATACTCCTAGTTAACTGTTTACATATTTTATTTCTATTTAAATAGGCCTCACTTTACTGTAGAAATTATATGTTAATGCCTTAAATTTGAAATACCCCCCATGTACTTTGGAGCTGATTCGTCAGCATCAGCAAAGGTTTGTCAAAAATGTGTTTAAAATTAATCTATATAAAAAACTTTGAAATTAAATGGTAATAATAAAATTGTAAAATCCTATTGAGTAATCAGAGAGTTAATTTTGTATCGCATATTCCTACAGATGTCACTCCTTCAATTGCAGCTTGTGCTCTCCACGATAATTTATTCACTGCCTCAAATTGTTCATATGAACACGTGGAAAAAATTTCTTTGTGGCTACAGGGAAACAGATGTCAAGTTTCTGCAGATGGAATCTCAAGTAAGAATGGAATGAATGTTACGGAGTTGCACACAGGCAATTCAAACTAGCAAAGAATATTATTGAGCTATGTTTTTTCACGGCAGAAGCTGATCTTTGGATCATAAAGTTTTGAGGAAATTGTACTCCTCTTTTCTAGACTCCTCAGGTATTATTTTAGTAAGATACTAAATTATAGTCACTATTTAATAGAGAACTATTTAATAAGCTTCTTCTGATTCAGAGTTATGACAAAATATTGATTAGATTAGGTACTTGAAGAAGCAGGTTATTGTGTTATTATGTAAAATCTCAATTCTTTATAATCAGTCCAAATGTATAATCCAAGTTCTCATCCAGTGTCTTATCAAATTGAGGAGGCAGTACTATATAGAGATTAAAATTACACCCTTTGAAGTCAGACAAATCTAGATTTTAAGTCTATCTCTGCCAATTACTGGCTGAAAGATTTGTAAAAGTTACATAGTGTCTCTGCCTCAATTAAAAAATTTGTAAAATGAAGATAATAATTGGAGCTGCCTCACAAATTTTTAATAAGATTAAATGAAATATAACTGAAAAGTACTTAGCATTTTGCCTGGCAGCCGTAAGAGTTAATTAGGTATTACTATTGCTATATAAGAATGATCTCTTTTCAGATTTAACACTCAAATTTAAATTATCAGCAGAGCTATACGTATGGAGTTATTTTTTTATCATCTCAACAATTGTATTGAGTGTTTAGTACACATGTGATGGTGCTTCCATGCCAAAGTAGGCTTTTATGAGTGCAGAGGGTTTTTTTTTTTCTTTAGTATATAGCGAGTCAATGTATTAAAACAAATTTTTTTTTGAGTAGCTAATAAATTTCAGGTTGTTCCTTACTCTAAAATTAGATAAAGATAAGTAAAAATATGGTTCTTTCACTTGAGGAGTTTTAATTTAAAAAGATAAACATGATACATATACAGTAAATGTTCACTAGCAATTTAAAATAGCATTCCAAATGTTTTATACAGTGTTGTTCAATATAATAAAAGGATAGATTTACTTGGAAGAGAATCACCGTTTTTCAGACTGTTCTTTGCTAGTGAAATTAGAGAATTTTAAACATATTGAAAGTTTTAGAAAATAAAAATGAATTTAAGCAGTTGTGTTTTCCTTATCTCCAGGTATTGAGAGTGGCTAGTAAAAACTATCATTTTCCGGTACATAACATTAGTTGTAGCTACTTACTTATATATATTTAAATAGCAGGTGTGGAATAACCTGTAAGAATAGTAATTTATGTCTTGATAAGTATTATCTTCTAATTTTGACTGATCTGATGGAAAGGGGTAGTTTCTAATTATTTGGATTATGTATATAGCTGATTATGGAAAGTGATTGTGTGATAGAATCTTTAACTGATTTCACAATCACAAACATTAATGTCTTATTCCTCTAAATCCTTCTAAATAAAATTTTCCAAGTGAAAAAAAGGCATATTTTCTACCACACTGTTTTAGGTCTCATTATGCATTTATTAATATTTTAACAATTTGAGGGCAAGTGCTCTGAAATTCTTCTCTTTCACGTGTGATTTTAAAGTGACTGTATCATATGATTTATATTTTGTTATAGGATTAACATCAAATGAAAATTGTTCCAAAGATGTTTAAGTAAATACATTGTATTATGTCAAAAGACAAAGCCCTGAAAAATATCATTTTATGTTCACATAATGATTTAACAGTGAGCCTTGTACTTGATCAAAACAGAATAAATAAAGGATTTTTCTTTTCCTAAAAAGGCAGCATACATGTTGCCATGTTTATTGCCACATAGATAATACAATTTTTTTTCAGAGGTTGACTTTACTGTATTTTTCTTTTTTAATTCTCAATTATTACATACCAGAAAGTTAATATTATGCTGTCACTAATTTTAGTGTGAGTAACTTGGTTTTCCTCTATGGTATTTAAAAGTGATTCCTGTCTACAAATATTATTTTAAACTTTTAGAGGGTTTGAAAGCTTTGTTACATGGGAAATTCACAGGGGAGTGCAAAGAGACTGCACTAAGGTGATGGAGCAGAAGACCCATATAAAGTTTCAAAACTAATGAGTGCTACAGCTCTTTTTGAATTTGTCTAGCAGGTTTTCCAGTCCTTACCAGAACTCCCCCTCAAAAAAACCCTAAAAAACTAAAAAATGAAATCTCCCTTCCACTACAAAGCCCCCAAATGGGCGAGCCAACAAGATTCAGCAGGTCTCAGAAAGTGTTGGACCCTATCTTAAAACCCTCATGAAAACCACAGAGGACAAACTAGAATTCTTATATATGAAAAACAGTTTGAAAATAGTCTGTTCAAAGGAATTTAGGCATTCTCTAATATACTTCTCAAAAATCATTCAGCCTGTTCCCAAACCCCAATTACAAAGCTTTTGCCACATTTGTAGGCATTTGCTAAAGTGTAATCCTTGCTTGACACTAAATTATATATTAGGATTTTTCTTATTGCTACTGGTATATAATGAGAATCTGATTTCAGCCTTGTGAGACAGGAGAAAACAACAACAGCAGCAACAACAAACAAAACAATAAAGTCCACCCAGACTTCTGCTCTAAAGAAGTGTGAAATAATAAATTTCTGTTGTTACATTTGTAGAAATTATGTTCAGGTCATACTCTGCTCAGGCTATCATAACAAAATGCCCCAGACTAGGTGGCTTAAACAATAGAAATTTTTTTTCTTACAGTTCTGGTGGCTAGAAACTCTAAGATCAAAGTACAGCAGAGTTTAGGTTCTTGTGAGGCCTCTACAGAGGCCACCTTCTCACTGTGTGCTCATATGACCTTTTCTGCTTGTAAGTGTGTGTGAGGGTGACAGAGAGAGAGAGAGAGGAAGAAAGGGAGAGAGTAATAAAGAGGGATAAAAGGAGAGAACTCTCTGATGTCTCTTTTCATAAGGAGACTAATTCTATCAGATCAGGGCCCCTCCCTTATGACCTCATTTAAGCTTAAATACTTTGTGAGAGATCCCATCTCCAAATATAGCCATACTGGGTGTTAGGGCTTCAAACCATGAATTTTGGGAGGACACAAATATTCATTCCATAACAGATGCAAAAGAAGACTAATACAATGCATATAAGAACATTCTTGTGGAGTAAACCATGGGTCCAAATGGCTACACTGTAAAATTTTTCAAAAAAAAAAAAAGGGGGGGAGGCCTGGAGAATTGCATGAGGTCTATGTATCCAAATACCAAAACACACAAAGAAGATTTTTTAAAAAAGAAAATTGTTTACCAATCTCTCTCAAAGACAAAGATAAAAAGATCTATAACAAAATACTTATAATATTGAATACCAAATACAGAAAAATGATAATAATATAAAACCAACAGGGTTTATTTGAGGACTGCCAGGGTGATATAACTTTAAAAAAAATAATCAAGGTAATTTACTAGATTAATAAAAAAAAGAGGAGAAATATATGATAACATTAATAGATTCAAAAATGGCTTCCAGGAAGATAGTAGACATCCTTTCCCCTACTCCTTTTAGTCATTATGAATATGACAGAGACATTACATATGAAATGAACATAAAAAAATACTCAGAAACCAAACAAAGATGTGGTGGCTAGTTCCTGGGGTTTCTTTTGACCTCATATATCCTAGACCTGGAGTTGGAGTAGTTTGGAACCAGGAAAAGCTAATTGGTACAGAAAAAAAGAATAAAGACACCCCTCCCACTCTCTACTGTAGTGGAGTCAAAGGAGTTCTAATAGGCAGTTAGAAATTTTAACATGCCCTAGAAGTAACAAAACAATTCCCCCTCTCCTGTCATGTCAGTGGAAGCCATCTGAGGAGCAGTAGCATCTCTCTCCTAACTCTAACCTGTAGAAATATATTGGTGAATATCTGGTGGATAATCAGAATACCAACCACAGCCCAGCAGTAACCGGAAGACCCTATCTCCCCTCTCAGTTGTCAATGGAGCCCAAGTAAGAAAATTGGACTGCTACCTCTACTAGGTAGTAATGAGATAGCTCCCCTACACTTCCTCTGTTGGAGAAATGTCAAAAAATCTTAGCTAAAACAAAAAGTTAAAATCAGATCCAGACTCTCATAACATAATGCCCCAAATATTGAGGCTTCAACTCAAAATCACAAGTCATATCAAGAACCAAAATAACTCCACTTAAATGGGAAAAGATAATCAAAATATGTGAACACAAAGATGACAAAGTTGTTAGAATTATCTGACAAATATTCTAAAGCAGCCATCAAAAAAAAAAAAGAAATCATCGACAAGCAATTTTGAACACATTTGAAGCAAATAAAAAAGTCTCAGCAAGGAAACAGAAGTGATAAAGAACCTAATGGTAATTTTAGAACAAAAAATACAACGGGGGGGGGGGGGAAAGACAAACACCTGACAACCTAGAATCTTATATCTGGAAAACATTAGCAAGAAATTAAGACATTCCCAGACAAACAAAAGCTGAGGGAATTAATTACCACTAGACCTGTCCTGCAAGATATACTAAAGTGGGTTCTACAACTTAGAAGGACACTGGACAGTAACTTGATGGTATATGAAGAAATAAAGATCTCTGGTAAAGGTAAATACATGAAAAATTATAAAAGTTAGTATTCTTTTATTTTGATTTGAAACTAAACTTTTTGTTTTCTACAGGACTTAAAAGACTAATGCATAAAAACCAAGTTATTAGTCTATGGTTTGGACACACAATATATAAAAGATATAATTTTGTGACACAAATAACTGAAAGGGAGTGGGAATAGAGGTGCAAAGGAGCAGAGGTTTTGTATGTTATCAAAGTTATGCTGCTATAAATTTAAGTTAGAGTTATATAACTTTAGAATATTAAATGCAATCTCCATGGTAACCACAAAGCAAAGAGCTATAGAATACACACAGAAGGAATGTAAAGGAAATTTAAATGTTTCACTACAAAAAATCAACTGAACATAAAGGAAGACAGGAATGCAGTAAATAAGGGTCAAAAAAGCTATCATGCACATAAAAACCAAATAGATGAGTCCCTCCTTATCAGTAATTACTTTAAATGTAAATGGATTAGATTTTCCAATCAAAAGACAAAGATTGACAAAATGCATTATAAAAAATGATATGATCCAACTAAGGTTGACCCTTGAACAACATGGGGGTTGGGAGCACCGCCCTCCCCTCACATTTGAAAATCTGCATATACCTGTCTCATTGCAATGAGCTCAGTGATGGCCAGAGGGGAGGAAAGCATTGCATTTTTACTTAAGTAGTAGTTAAGTAGTTAAGTAGCTAAATAGTTGACTGATAATAACCCACTAATAGCCTACTCTTAGGCAGATTGTTTCGCTGTTTGTTTAGGTATGTCATGCATTTATAACATACATAACTAAAATTTTTCCAATATATGTATTTTTAAAAAATCTGCATATATATGGACCCATGTAGTTCAAACCCTTATTGTTCAAGGGCTTTCTGTTTAAGTTGTCTACAGCAGACTCACTTTACATCCACAGACACAAATAGGTTGAAAGTGAATTGATAGAAAAAGATAGTCCATGAAAATAGTAACTGAAAGAGCATGGGGGCTATAAAAAATAAGACAAAATAGTGTTTAAACCAGAAAAAGTTTGCCAGGGACAAAGAACATAATATATTAATGTAATGTGCTCATAAATGGCTTAATATAGCAAGAAAATATAAAACTTATAAACATTTAGGCATACAATATGAAGCCATCAGAATATATAAAACAAAAATTTACAGAGCTGGAGAGAAAAATGGACATTTCCACAATAATAGTTGAGGACTTCAATACTCCATTCTCAATAATAGAGATAATGGACTTCTGGTCAAGATGGCAGAATAGATGGTCCCCAGCATCACTCTCTCCCACAAATCAACCAATTTACAACTATGAAAATATAACATCAAGTGCGTACAGAGCAGGGAGACATTCAGCATGGGAGGCAGAAGCTCCGCAGAGACCACACACTCTGTGGTGCCACTGCGCAAACCAACAGCCCCGCCAGTGCATGCAGAGCAGGGAGTCGTCCAGCAGAGGAGGTGGAAGCTCTGCAGAGACCACATGCTCTGTGGTGCCACTGCCACATGATCCAGCAGCCTGGCCTAGTGCACACAGAGCAGGGAGTCATCCAGCAGGAGAGGGGGAAGCTCTGCCGAAGCCACACACTGCGGTGCCACTGCCTCAGGATCCAGCAGCCCAGCACAGTGTGCGCAGAGCAGGGAGACGTCCAGCAGGGGAGGTGGAAGATTGGCAGAGAACAAACACACAGTGGTACTGCCCTGTGACCCAGCAGCCCAGCTGAGTGCATGCTAACCAGAGAGTTGGCTCCCAGGAGAGGCTCAAGACCCAAGGGAACCACTCACGCAAGGCACTAGGGGCCAATTGAGCAGACACTTAGGTAGCCATACCAAATTGGCAACCCCAGCAACATCCTAGTGAGACAATAGAGTCAAACCTGTGGGCTGTGAAACCCCCTGCCACAATGACTAAACATCAAATAAAAGATAAGAGAAATATGAAAAATCAAGAAAGTACACCAACAAAGGGTAATAACTATCAAGAAGCCCTTGAAATGTCTGACAAGGAATTTCTAGTGATCATTCTAAGGAAACTGAATGAGATACAAGAAAACTAAGCTAGACAACAAGATGAAATGAGCAAAAGTATACAGGACCTGAAAGAAAAAATGTACAAGGAAATCAGTGCCCTGAAAAAGAATGTAGCAGAGCATGCCGAACTGAAGAATTCATTCAGTGAAATAAAAACACAACCGAGAGTTTAAACAGCAGGCTTGTAGAAGTAGAAGAGAGAAATTCTGACCTTGAAGATGGGTTGCTTGAAATAACACCGTCAGAAAAAAAAAAAAAAGAAAAGAAAAAAGAATTAAAAACATTGAAGAAAATCTAAGAGAGATATCAGACAATCTTAAGTGCTCAAAAATCTGAAAAAAAAAAAAAAAAAAAAAAAAAGAAAGAAAAGAAAAGAAAAGAAAAAGAAAAAGAAAAAAATTAAAGCATTGAAGAAAATCTGAGAGAAATAATCAGACAACCTTAAGCACTCAAATATCCAAGTCATGGGTATTCCAGAAGGGAGGAAAAAGGAGATTGCACTGAAAACATATTCAACAAAATAGTGACAGAAAACTTCCCAGGTAAAGGAAAAGTCACAGATCTTCAGATTCAGGAAGCTAATAGATCCCCAAACGTACTCAACCCAAAAAGGTCTTCTCCAATAAAAGTTATAGTCAAATTGGCAAAACTCAAAGACAAAGAGAGAACCTTAAAAGCTGGAAGAGAGAAGCGTCAAATCGCCTATAATGGAGCCCCATTCAGACAAACATCAGCCTTTTCATCACAAACCCTAAAAGAAAGAAAGGAATGGCATGATATATTCAAAATACTAAAAGACAGAGATTGCCAGCCAAGAATATTCTATCCTGCAAGGCTATCCTTCCAAAATGAAGGGCAAATAGTATATTGCTCAGACAAACAAAAACTGCAGGAGTTCACCACCACATGAACACCCTTACAAGAAATTCTCAAGGAAGTACTGGGTTTGGTACCTGAAAAATATCTATCAATGCCATGAAAAACCAAGAAAAATTAAAACCCACTAGTATAATATAAATGGCATTCATGGAGAGAAAACAAACAAACAAAAAGGCTATCTACAACCCAAGGAACCAACATATTCAGAAAACAAACAGTACATCAGAAAGAAAGGAACAAAAGACACCTAAGACATCCAAGCAATAATCAATAAAATGCTAGGATTAAATCAACACTGTTCAATGACAATTCTTACTATAATAGGCTTAAATTCCCCAATCAAAAGACACAGACTAGCTGACTGGATTAAAAAGGAGGACCCAACTATATGCTGCCTTCAAGAGACCCACCTCATCCATAAAGACTCACATAGACTGAGTGAAAGGATGGAAAAAGATTTACCATGCAAACAGAAATGAAAAACGAGCTGGAGCAGCTATTCTTACATCTGATAAAATAGACTTTAAACTAAAAACTATAAAAAGAGGCAATGAGGGCCACTACATAATGATAAAAGGATTGATCCATAAAGAAGACATAACAATCATAAATATATATGCACCCAATGTTGGAGCAGCCAGATTTATAAAACAAAGTCTATTAGACCTAAAGAAGGAAATAGACACTACTACCATAATAGCAGTGGACCTGAACACCCCACTGTCAATATTGGACAGTTCATCTAGGCAAAGAATCAGCAGAGAAACACAAGATCTAAACAACACATTAAAAGAATTGGACTTGGCAGATATCTACAGAACATTCTATCCAACAACCTCAGAATATTCATTCTTCTCATCAGCACATGGATCATTCTCCAGGATAGATCACATGTTAGGTCACAAATCAAGTCTCAACAAATACAAAAAAATTGGAACTATCCCATGTATTATCTCAGACCATAATGGATTAAAATTAGAAATCAACAACAGATGAAATTCTGGAAACTATACAAACACATGGAAATTAAATAGTATTCTACTTAATGACATATGGGTCCTAGAAGAAATCAAGCAGGAAATCAAAAAATTTATTAAAACTAATGAAAATAATGATACTTCATACTAAAACCTGTGGGATACTGCAAAAGCAGTACAAAGGGGGAAATTTATTGCATTAAATGCTTACTTCAGAAGAATGGAAAGATAGCAAGTGAACAACTTAACATGTCACCTTAAAAAACTAGAAAAACAAGAATGATCCAAACCTAAAGTTAGCAGAAGGAAAGAAATCATTAAGATCAGAGCAGAACTTAGAGAAATTGAAACCCAAAAACAGTACAAAAGATCAACGAATCAAAAAGTTGTTTTTTTTTTTTTTAAGAGATAAATAAAATAGACAAACCATTAGCACGGCTAAATAAAAAAAGAAGAGAGAAGACCCAAATAACACAAATTAGAAATGAAAAAGGTGATATTACAACTAATACATCAGACATACAAGGAATCATTTGAGACTACTATAAACAACTATATGCCAACAAATTTGAAAATATGGAGGAAATGGATAAATTTCTGGACACACACAAGCCCCAAAAAGTGAGCCAAGAAGACGTAGAAAATCTAAACAGACCAATAACAATAAAGGAGATTGATGCTGTTATCAGAAGGCACCGAACAAAGAAGAGCCCAGGACCAGATGGATTCACAGCAGAATTTTTCCAAACATTCAAAGAGGAATTGACACCAATTCTTTAAAAAACTATTCCAAAAGACTGAAACAGAAGCAAATCTCCCAAAATCATACTATGAAGCAAACATCATCCTGATACAAAAACCAGGTAAAGAACCAATGAAAAAAGAAAATTACAGGCCGATATCCTTGATGAATGTAGATGCAAAAATCCTCACTAAAATACTAGCTAACAGAATACAGCAACACATATGTAAAATTATTCACCACGATCAAGTGGGATTCCTCCCAGGGATGCAAGGTTGGCTCAACATACACAAATCAATAAATATGATACGCCATATTAATAAAATCAAACACAAGGACCATATGGTCATCTCTATAGATGCTGAAAAAGCATTTGATAAAATTCAACATTCATTCATGCAAAGACCCTCTGTAAGTTAGGTAGAGATGGTAAGTATCTCAACATAATTAAAGCCATTTATGATACAACCACTACCAATATCATCCTGAATGGGGAAAGCTGAAAGCTATTCCTTTAAGAAAAGGAACTAGAAAAGGATGTTCACTCTCACAACTCCTATTCAACATAGTGTTGGAAGTACTAGCCAGAGCAATCAGAGAAGAGAAGGAAATAAAGGGCATCCAGATTGGAAAAGATGAAGCCAAACTGTTGCTCTTTGGAGATGACATGATCCTTTATACCAAACAGCCTAAAGCCTCTAAAAAAAACCTCTTGGATTTGATAAATGATTTCAGCAAAGTTGCAGGATACAAAATCAACACAGAAAAATTAGTAGCATTACTATTCTCCAATAGTGAACCTGCAGAAAGAGAAATCAAGAAAGCTTGCCCATTTACAATAGACACCAAAAAATAAAAATACTTAGGAATGGAGTTAACCAAGGATGTGAAAAATCTCTATAATGAGAATGACAAACCACTCCTGAGAGAAATTAGAGAGGATAAAAGAAGATGGAAAGATATCCCGTGTTCATGGATTGGAAGAATCAACATTGTGAAAATGTCCATACTACACAAAGTGACATACAAATTCAATGCAATCCCCATCAAAATTGCAATGACATTTTTCTCAGAAATGGAAAGAACAATCCAGACATTTATATGGAATAACAAAAGACCATGCATAGCCAAAGCAATGCTGAGCAAAAAAAATAAATAAATAAAAATAAATAAAGCTGGAGGCATAAAAGTACCTGACTTTAAACTACACTACAAAGCTATAATAACCCAAACAGTATGTTTTTGGCATAAAAACTGAAGCACTGATCAATGGAATAGAATACAGAATGCAGAAATCAACCCACACACCAACAGCCATCTGATCTTTGACAAAGGCACCAAGACTATATACTGGGGAATCGAACGACTCTTCTGCAAATGGTGCTGGAATAATTAGATATGTATATGCAGGAGAATGAAACTAGACCCATCCCTTTCACCATACACTAAAGTCTACCCAAAATGGATTGAAGAATTAAATATACACCCTGAAACAGTAAAACTTCTTAAAGAAAACATAGGAGAAACACTTCAGGAAGTAGGACTGGACACAGATTTCATGTATATAACCCCCAAAGCATGGGCAACTAAAGGAAAAATAAACAAATGTGATTATATAAAGTAAAAAGCTTCTGCACAGCCAAAGAAACAATTAACAGAGTTAAAAGACAGTGAACAGAGTGGGAGAAAATATTTGCAAAATATACTTCTGACAAAGGTTTAATATCCAGAATATACAAGGAACCGAAACAACTTTACAAGAAAAAAACAAGCAACCCAATTAAAAAATGGGCAAAAGAACTAAAAAGGCATTTCTCAAAAGAAGATATACGAATGGCCAGCAAACATATGAAAAAATGCTCAACGTCACTCAGCATTCGGGAAATGCAAATCAAAACCACACTGAGATACCATCTCTCCCCAGTTAGGATGGCTAATATCCAAAAGACTGTGAACGATAAATGCTGGTGAGGTTGCAGAAAAAAAGGAACTCTCATACTGTGTTGGTGGGATTACCAAATGGTGCAGGCTCTGTGGAAACTGGTACGGAGGTTCCTCAAACAATTGCAGATAGATGTACCATATGACCCAGCTACGTCACTGCTGGGAATATACCCAGAGGAATGGAAATCATCAAGTCAAAGGTATACCTGTTCCCCAATGTTCATCGCAGCACTCTTTACTATAGCTAAGATTTGTAACCAGCCCAAATTTCCATCATCAGATGAGTGGATAAGGAAACTGTGGTATATCTACACAATGGAATACTACTCAGCTATAAAAAAGAATGAAATACTGTCATTTGCAACAACATGGATGGACCTAGACAGAATTATATTAAGTGAAACAAGTCAGGCACAGAAAGA
>NW_007727592.1:175637-187836 GCF_000696425.1 Galeopterus variegatus | reverse complement strand
AAAAAAAAAAAAAAAAAAAACCCCCACCCCCCCCCCCCGGGTGGGGGGGGTAAGAAGACATAAGAATTACAATTCCTTGAAGTTGATATGTCAAGCAAACAGAAAGGACATTGTTGGGAGGGAGGGGGTAGAGGGAGGAGGGAAGGAGGTTTCAGTAATGGGCCACAATATTCAACCACATTGTATTTTGACAAAATCAAATATAAAAAAAAAAAATAGGGATAATGACCAGAAAAAAGATAAATAAAAAAATAAAATATTTGAAGATTAGATAAGGGACATAAAGAGTAAGTAAAATTTGTAACAATATACATACTAGTAATATTGATTTGATCAACATTTGTCAATATTGACTTCCAAAAATATGTATAATCAATTATGATTCACTAAAAATAGTAAAGAAAATAAAAGATTTGAGCAAGCAATAAACCAACTAGATCTAACAGACAATATACAGAACACTCTACCAAAATACAACACAATATGTATTCTAAAATGTACATGGAACATTCTTCAAAATGTTTTCCACAATGGCTGTGCTGATTTACAGTTCTTCCAACAACTTCTATTTAACATAGCGGTGAAATTCTAGCCAGAGAAAGCAGGTGAAAAAGGAAACAAAAGCATTCCAAGTTGGAAAGGAAGAGTAAAATTATTTCTATTTGCAGACAAGGTGACCTTATGTGTAGAAAATTATAGATATTCTACAAAATACTCTGTTAAAACTATCAAACAAACTTGGCTAAGTAGCAGGATACAATATTGACATGCAAATTCAGTTGAATTTCTGTATACTAACAGTGAAAAAAAAGAAAAGAAAATTAAGAGAATAATTGCATCAAGTACAATAAAATACTTAAGAATTAACTTAATCAAAGAGGTAAAAGATTTGTGCAATGAAAACTATAAAACATTGCTGAAAGAAATTCAAGAAGATTTTAACAAATGGAAAGTCATGCGTGTTCATGAATTGGAAGATTTAATATCATTAAGCTGTCAAAACTGCCTAATGTGATCTACAGATTTAATGCAATTTATGTTAAAAACCCAATGACATTTTTTGCAGAAATAGATAAATCCATGATAAAATTATATGGAATCTCAAGGTACCCCCAAACCAAAACAATACTGAAAAAGAAGAAAAAATTTGAATTCACACACTTCCTGATTTCAAAACTTACTACAAATCTACAGTAATCAGAACAGCATGTATAGTCATAAAGATAGACTATAGACCAAGGGAATAGAATAGAGAGCCCTGGAAAAAACCCTCACATATATGGTCAAATTATTTTCAGCATGGGTGTCTACACCATTCAATGGGGAAAGGACCATCTTTTCAAAAAATGGCACTGGGAAAGCTGGATATCTACATGCAAAAGAATAAAGTTGGACCCTTTCCTAACACCATATTCAAAAATAAACTCAAAGTGCATCTGAGACCTAAACAGAAGAGCTAAGTCTACAAAACTCTTAGAAGAAATGTTTATGACATTAGATGCATCAATGCTTTTTTTGGAGATAACACCAAAGGCACCAACAACAAGAGAAAAAATTGATAAATTGGGCTTCCTCATAATGAAAAACACTGTGCACCAATGAACAGTATCACCATAGTAGAAAGGCAACTCACAGGATGACAGAAACTCCACTTCTAGGTGTATACCTGAAATAATTGAAAGCAAGATCTTGAAAAGATATTTGTACACTTACGTCATTCACAGCACTATTTGCAATTGCCAAAATGTGGAAGCAACACGAATGTCTGCTGACAGATGAACGGGTAAACAAAACTTGGTGTGTGTATGTATGTGTGTGTGTGTATATACATATATAGATATACACACACACACATACAATGGAATATTATTTAGCCTTATAAAAAGTAAATTTTGACATATGCTACAGCATGGATAAACATCAAAGATACTGTGCTACATGAAATAAGCCAGTCACAAAAAGAAAAATACTCTACGATTCCAATTATACAGGGCACTTTGAGCAGTCAATTTCACAGAGACAGAAAGCTCAACAACAACAAAAACAGACAATCAGATTCAAACATGGGCAAAGGATTAGAATAAACATTTTCCCCCCAAAGATTTACAAATGGCCAATAAGGACATGAAGCGGTGCTTAATATCACTAATCATTTCTTTCATGGATTCTGCCTTTGGTGTCGCATCTAAATCATCAACACTAAACCCATGGTCATCTAGATTTTCTCCCATGTTATGTTATCTTCTAGGAGTTTTATAGTTTTGCAGTTTACCTTTAGGTCTACGACTCATTTTGAGTAAATTTTAGTGAAAGGTGTAAGAATTGTGTCTAGAGTATTTTCTTTTTCTTTTTTTAAAAAATTTTTGCTTGTGGATGTCAAGTTGTTCCAATATCATTTGATAAATAGTCTATCTTTTCTCCATTGTATTGCCTTTTTTTCCAAAGATCAGTTGCCTATATTTGTGTAAGTCTATTTCTAGGTCCACAATTTTATTCCATTGATCTATTTGTCTATTCTTTCACCAGTTGTCACACTGTCTTGATTACTGTAACTTTATAGTAAGTCTTGAAGTCAAATAGTTTCATGTCTCTGACTCTGCTTTTCTCCAACGTTGTTTTGGGTATTCTGGGTCTTTTGCCTCTCCAAATAATCTTTGGGATAAGTTTGTGGATACCAACAAAATAAACGTCTTGCATTTTTATTGGAATTGCATTGAATCTATAGATCAAGTAGAAATAATTAATATCTTAACAAAATTGAGTCTTCCTATCCATGAGCATGAAACATACAAGGGTACTGCAAAAACTTTGTGGAAAAATAGAAATAAAAGACGGTGAAAATCTTTCCATAAACTTTTTGAAGTGCTTCTGTATCTTCATTTATTGAGATATTTGTTTTCTTTCATACATACATTTGGTTTGTAACTGTATGTATACACCATATTTTATTTATTTATCCTTTGATGGACACTTAGATTACTTCATGTTTTAGCTATTGTGAATGATACTGCTAATGATATGGGTGTACAAATATCTCTTTAAGACATTGTTTTCTTTTCTTTTCAGTACATACCCAGAAGGGGAATCATAGATCATATGGCAATTCTTATTTATATATATTTTTATTAAAAATATTTTAACATTTACTTGTACATATTTGTGGTTTACAGTATATTCTTTCAGTATATGCATATACTGCACAATGATTCACTTAGGGTGGACAGCATAGTTTTTTACTCATTTGTCCACCACTTTTCCTCCTTCCCCCCACCCCTGCTGGCTTCTGGTAACCATTATTCTATTCTTTACTTCTATGAGAATCACATTTTTTTTGTTTGTTTAAATTCCACATATGCATGAGATCATGTGGTATTTGTCTTTTTGCGTATGACTTACTTCACTTAACATGATGGCTTCCAGTTCCATTCATGTTGCTGCAAATGATAGGCTATCAGTTATTTTTTATAGCTGAATAGTATTCCATTGTGTATGTATACCACAGTTTTTTAATCCATTCATCTTTGATGGACATTTAGGTTGATTCCATCTCTTGACTATTGAGAAAAACATTGCAATGAACATGGGAGTGCAGGTTTTTTTGATATGACTTCATTTTCTTTGGATGTATATGTGCGTGTGTGTTTGTGTGTGTGTGTGTGGTAATTTTATGTTTAATTTTTTGAGAAGCCACCATATTGATTTTCATAGCAACTATACCATTTTTACATTCCCAACAGCAGTGCGCATGGGTTCTAATTCTTCTACATCCTTGCCAATTCTTGATATTTTATGTGTGGTTTTTTTTATAGTAGCCATACTAATGGGTAGGAGGTGGTATCTCCTTGTGGTTTTGATTTGCCTTTCTCTAATGATTAGTGATATTGGGCATCATTTTATGGGCTTATTGGCCATTTGTATATCTTCCTTGGAGAAATATCTATTCAAGTCCTTTGCCCATTTTAATTGTTTTTTTGTGTGTGTTTTTTGTTGTTGAGTTGTAGAAAATTTTAAAATATATTCTGGATATTAATATCTTACCAAATATATGATTGCAAATATTATCTCTCATTGAGCATGGTGCCTTTTTACTGTTGATTGTGTCCTTTGATATTCAGAGGTTTTTAATTTTAATGTTCCAGTTGATCTCTTTTTTTCTTATGTTGCCTGTGTTTTTGGTGTTATATATAAGAAATCATTGCCAATCCAGTGTTATAAATCTTTTCCCTATGTCATTGCAATGGACTGAATTTTTTGTAGTCTCGAAATTCATATATTACAAATATTGAAGCTGTTACCCCCAGTACCTTAGAGTGTGACTGTTTTTGGAGACAGGACCTTTAACAAGGTAATTAAGTTAAAATGAAGCCTTAAGGGTGTCTGCTACCCCCAGTACCTTAGAGTGTGACTGTATTTGGAGACAGGACCTTTAACAAGGTAACTTAGTTAAAATGAAATCAATGTTCATTCCTTGAACATGTTATATTTCCTCATTTATTTATATCTTCTTCAAGTTCTATCTGCATTGTTTTTAAGTTTTCATTGTAGCTGTCTTGTACATCTTTTTGTTATTCTTATTTCCTAATTAGAAGAGGAAATAAGGACATACAATGATATACACCAGTAATGCACTTATACACAAAAAGGCAATATCAGAACAGAGGAAAAGGTTGTAATCTGCAAACCAAATATAGAGGCCTCAGGAGAAATCACACCTGATGACACCTTGATTTTCCACTTCTAGCCTCCAGACTCTGACAAAGTAAATATCTGTTATTTAAGTCTCCATGTCTATGGTATTTTGTTATGACAGCCCTAGCAGACTAAATAAAGTTTTCCCCTAAGAGTTTTATAGCTTTAGCTCTTATGTTTCGGTCTTTGATACATTTTGAGTTGATTTTTCTATACAGTGCAAGGTGCAAGTATAACTTTATTCTTTTGCATGTGAATATATAGTTTTCCCAACGCAATTTGTTGAAAAGACTGTCCTTTCCCCCATTGAATGGTGTTGACACCCTTGCTGAAAATTATTTGACCTTATATGTGAGGGTATATTTCTGGGCTCTCTATTCCATTCCATTGCTTTATATGTCTGTCTTTATGCCAGCACACATGGTTATAATTACTGTAGCTTTGTACTATGTTTTAAAATCAGGAAGTGTGAGATATCTGATTTTCTTATTCTTTTTTTTAGATGATTTGAATATCTTTTAATCATGACTTCCCCTTTTATCACTCTTCTTCAATGTTAGTTGGAAATTTAACGTGGCATGATTTAGCTTCTTCTCTTCTTGCTGGCATTTTTGTTTTAACAGTGGGTTTTGCTTTTTCTTGTGTATTTGTGATAGAGGTCATCATTATTCAGATTCCAGGTGAAGGATTGTCTTGAGAATTTCTTGCAGGGCTGGTCATGTGGTGGTGAACTCCCACAACTTTTGTTTGTCTGGGAAATACACTATTTTTCCCTCATTTCTGAAGGACAGCCTTGCTGGGTAAAGAATTCTTGGCTGGCAATTTTTTTCTTTTAGTATTTTGAATATATCATTCCATTTTCTTCTGGCCTGTAGGATTTCAGTTGAGAAGTCTTGGGGGGGGGGGCTCCTCTATAGGTGACTTGATGCTTTTCTCTTGCTGCTTTTAGAATTCTTTGTCTTTGAGCTTTGCAAATTTAACTATAATGTGTCTCAGGGAGGAATTTTTTGGATTGAATCTGTTTGGGTACTTTGAGCTTCCTTGATCTGAAGGTCTGTATCTCGCCCTACACCTGGGAAGTTTTCTGTTACTATTTCCTTGAGTAGATTTTCAATACCTTTCTCCTCCCCTTCAGGAATACCCAGAGTTCAGATGTTAGAGCACTTGAAGTCATCTGCTATCTCTCTTAGATTTTCCTCATTATTTTTAATTCATTTTTCTTTTCTTTGTCTGCCTGGGTTATTTCAAAAAGACCATCATTGAGATCTAAAATTCTTTCTTCTGCTTGCTCTAGCTTGCTGCTCAAGCTCTCTGTTGTGTTTTTTATTTAATTGAGTTGTCTTTCATTTCTAGGAGTTCTGCTACACTCTTTTTTAAGGTATTAATCTCTGTAAATTTCTTCCTTCATATTCTGGCTATTTTTTTGTTTCATTGTGTTCTCTAATTGAGTCTTCTTTTATCTCTTCAAGGTTTCTTAAGATCATTCATCAGAATTCTTCTTCAGACATTTCAAGGATTCCCTGTTCCATGGAGACTGAAATTTGAGCATTGCTGTTTTCCTTTGGTAGTGTCATGTCTTCTTGTTTGTTTGTAGTTCTAGTATTTTTTTGTTGACATTTTGTCATCTGGTAGAGGATTTGCTTCTCTTAGTGTGAGGTTGGCTATGAGGATAAAAATTTCTTCCTCTATTTGCAGGCTTTACTGGTGACTCTTCTTATATCAGTGTAATTGAGTGAGAAGTAGGTTACCTGTAGAGTGGCCCTGTCTGCTACTGTGCTGGTGAATTGTCCTTGTGTGACAGTAAGTGTGGTAGTGGCTATATTACAACACCTTGGGTCCTGTTCTAGAATCTGTGGCTGTAGAATGAGCCTCCAGCACTGCGTGGGTCTCAGCTCACCTCAGCATCTGCTGTCATTGTGGGTGCTTCCCTCCGGGCCCTAGGAGGAGGCCCCCAAGCCCTGTGGATCTTGGCTCACCTCGGCACCAGCTGCAGCTGCAGGCACTTCCTTCAGTTCCCTTGTTATTCTTTTTTAAAAGTGATTTGGCTATTCAGGAACCCTTGATATTCCGTATGAATTTTAGGATATTTTTGTATATTTTCTACAGAAAAAAAATCATTGGGATTTTGTTAGGGATTGCATTGAATCCTTGTATCACTTTGGATAATATTGACATCTTAAACAATATTAAATCTTCCAATCCACGAACACAGGATGTCTTTCAACTTATTTGTGTCTTCTTTAATATTTTTAAGTGATATTTTGTAGTTTTCAATGTACAAGTCTTTCAGTACCTTGTTTATTTCTAAGCAATTTATTCTTTTTGACGCTACTGTAAATGAAATTGTTTTATTAAGTTCATTGTGGATTGTTTGTTATTAGTGTTTGAGAATGCAACTGATCTCTGTGTGTTGACTTTTGCCCTGCTACATTGCTGAATTTGTTTATTAGTTGTAATAGTTTCTTAAGTGAAATCTTTAGGGTTTTCAACATATATTATATCATCTGTGAATAGAGGTTATTTTACTTTTTTCTTTCTAATTAGAATGCCATTATCTCTTTTTCTGGGCTAAGTGCCCTGGCTAGGACTTCCACTACTATATCAAATAGAACTGGCAAAAGCAGGCATTTTTGTCCTATTCTTCAAACAAATATTCAGTCAATGCCAACATTCCCATCTATGCTCCATGTAGTGGAGACAGAAACCAGCCACTTGGATAGCCATCAGATCAGTGAGAATGTTGTAAACAAGTTCCACACTTTTCCTTCCATCCCAAAGGAGGAACCATGAATTAGGTGACTTCCTCCCGACCGTGCTGCACCACACGTGAGAGGGAATGAGGAAAGACAAACAAAAATGATACAAAGTTTCCTATTGTTTTGAGTAGTGCTTTTTTCTTGGTTTGGGGTTTAATTGCTACAGATCCTTAATTATTTTCTAGCATTCCCACAAAGGTACTTTGGTCTTCACGTTGTTGTTTACTTGATGCTTCCATGGGGAAGTGAGGGGCTGGAGCTTCCTGCCCAGCATCTTGCTGAAGTCAAGCTCAGCAAAAGATCATCTCTTTTTCATGGTTCTACAGTGACACATTTGTCATAGATCTTAATATCCATGTATATGTGGAATTCTTTCCAGACCCCATGAATTACTATTGGTCTATTTGTCCTTGTTACAATGCTACACTTTAGTTCTATAGTTGTCTTAATATAGTATAGGTTTGCCAAGTTTTGTTTTTGTTTCCTTTTTTGTTTGTTGTTGTTCTTCTTTCACTTTGTTTTCTTCCTCCTTTTCTCTTTCCTCTCCTCCTTTTTTATTCCTTCTTTTTTTTTCTGCCTACTTCTTTTAAAATTACCTAGCTATTTGTGGCCCTTTGCACTTCAATATTAGGTTTAGAATCCACTTGTTAATTTTCACTAAAAAAGCCCTGGGATTTTGACTAGGATTATATTGAATCTATGTGTTGATTTGGGGAAGATATTGAATTATCCATTCCTCGAACATGTTATATTTCCCCATTTATTTATATCTTCTTCAAGTTCTATCTGCATTGTTTTTAAGTTTTCACTGTAGCTGTCTTGTACATCTTTTTGTTATATGTAATCCTTGGAATCTCATGGTTTTAGGTTATATTGTAAATAATATATTATAAAGATTTGCTGGGCCGGCCCGGTGGCGCACTGCTACAGTGCGCCACTTGGGAGTGCAGCAGCGCTCCCGCCGAGGGTTCGGATCCCACATACAGACCGGTTCCCGCTCACTGGCTGAGCGAGGTGCGGGTGCGGCACTGAGGGTTGTGATCCCGTTGCCGGTCCTGGTCCGGTACGGGCGCAACACTGAGGGTTGTGATCCATTGCCGGACACGACAAAAGACAAAAAAAAAAAAAGATTTGCTATTGGTCAATGGACATTCAATTTATTTATTTATTTTTAATCTGTACCCAGTGATTTAATACATTCTCTCACTTATTATAATAGTTTATCTGATTACTTTTTATTTTGTATATATGTGAGTACAGTAATGGTTTTTGTGACAAATGGGAGTTTTATTTCTATTCCTTTTTATTTTAATTTCTTCATTTTGTACTGATTTCATTATGTGTTAGGGCTGATGTGTTTTTGCTTTGTTCTTATTCCTGGAGAACAGCCCTTCTTGATTTCCAAACTGGATGTCTGGGATGCTTACCAAGTAAGGTTGCCAGATAAAATGCAGGATACTTAATTAAATTCGCATTTCAGATAAACAATTAATAATTTTAAGTATAGGTATGTCCTAAGTATTGCATGGGACATGCTTATACTAAAGTACAAAATTTATCTAAAGTTCAAGTTTAATTATGCATTCTGTACTTTTATTTGCTAATTCTGGCAACTCTTTTACAAAGGCACATCCTTAACTCCAACAATTTTTCTTTTCAACACTGTGAGATTGCTGAGAGCTATATTTGGATTCTTAGCCCTTTAGTTGTAGCTTTCGTTGCTTCTCCTTTTGTTCTTAGCTTCTTGGCCTACTACCAACTATGAAATGGCAAATGTCTTGGGGTCAAATTACCAAAAAGTGTTGGGCTCACCTCAATGTGCTTTTTTTTTCCCTGTGGGACCCTGGCCTCAAAATTCCCAGATAACTTGGGCACTTTATGATGCTATTAAGTATGTGCTGTCTGCATTGTGTCATGCTTCCCTAGTTATTATCACTGGGAGAATTGCTCTAAAACAAGCTATGTTAATATTACTAAAAGAGTAACCTGTTTTTTAGAACATTATTTGAATGTACTAGTAAAACCATTTGAACTTGGATTTTCTCTGTGAAAAGGCTTATTAAAGTACTCAGTTTCTTCAGTAGTTACATGTGTATTCAAACTTTCTATTTTCTTCCTTAGTCAGTTTTATATGTGATATTTTAATACGAATGCATCACATTTGACTAGATTTTCAATTTATTGGCAAAAGATTTTATAATAGTCCCCTATTTTATTTAAGTATCTGCTTCATTTGTAGTTATGTACCCTTTTATATTCCTAACATTTTTTGATGTGTTCTTTCTCTTATTTTTCTTAATCAGTCTTACCAGTGTTATTTTATATTATTAATCTTTTAAAAAGATAAACTCCTGGCTTTGCAGATTTCTATTCTTCTGAACACTTATTTTCTGTGTAATAGACTTTTGATCTTTTTTATTATTAGAGCCTTCTTTGCCCTTCCTTTACACTTATTTTATTGTTACTTTCAGATTTCTTAAGATGGATATATTTTAAGTCATTATTTTTTAATATTTGTTTTTAAGACTATAAATTTTCCTAAAAGTACCATTTTTCTGCATCTTAAAAAGTTTTATAAGAAATATTTTATTATGATTTGGCCCTAAGTATTTTTTTTAATCCAAATTTTATTTTCTTTTGTCAATATACAATGTGGTTGATTATTGTGGCCCATTACTAAAACCTCCCTCCCTCCTCCCTCTCCCCCCTCCCTCCCTACAACCATCTTTCTGTTTGCTTGTCGTATCAACTTCAAGGAATTATAATTGTTAGGTGTTATTCTCTCACCACCCCCAGGTATTTTGTGTATTTATTTATTTATTTTTAGCTCCCACAAATAAGTGAGAACATGTGATATTTTTCTTTCTGTGCCTGACTTGTTTCACTTAATATAATTCTCTCTAGGTACACCCATGTCATTGCAAATGGCAGTATTTCATTCATTCTTTTTTATAGCTGAGTAGTATTCCATTGTGTAGAAATACCAGTTTCCTTATCCACTCATCTGATGATGGACATTTGGGCTGGTTCAAGTCTTACCTATTGTAAATAGTGCTGCAATGAACATTGGAGTACAGGTATACTTTCGACTTTATGATTAACATGCCTCTGGACATATTCCCAGCAGTGACGTAGTTGGTTCATATGGTAGATCTATCTGCAATTGTTTGAGGAACCTCCATACCATTTTCCATAGTGGCTGCACCATTTTGCAGTCCCATCAACAATGTATGAGAGTTCATTTTTCTCCGCAACCTCACCAGCATTTATGATCCACAGTCTTTTGGATATTAGCCATCCCAACTGGGGTGGGATGGTATCTCAGTGTGGTTTTGAATTGCATTTCCTGAATGCTGAGTGACGTTGAGCATTTTTTCACATATCTCTTGGCCATTCGTATATCTTCCTTTGAGAAATGCCTACTTAGCTCTTTTGCCCATTTTTTAATTGGGTTGCTTGTTTTTTTTCTTGTAAAGTTGTTTCAGTTCCTTGTATATTCTAGATATTAAACCTTTGTCAGAAGTGTATTTTGCAAATATGTTCTCCCACTCTGTTGGTTGTCTTTTAGCTCTGTTAATTGTTTCTTTTGCTGTGCAGAAGCTCTTTAGTTTGATATAATACTATTTGTTTATTTTTCCTTTGGTTGCCCGAGCTTTTGGGGTCATATTCATGAAGTCTGTGTCCAGTCCTACTTCCTGAAGTGTTTCTCCTATGTTTTCTTTAAGAAGTTTTATTGATTCAGGGGGTATATTTAATTCTTTAAACCATTTTGAGTTGAATTTAATATATGGTAAAAGATATGGGTCTAGTTTCAATCTCCTGCATATTCACATCCACTTATCCCAGCACCATTTGCTGAAGAGGCAGTCTCTTCTCCAGTGTATAGTCTTGGTGCCTTTGTCAAAGATCAGATGGCTGTAGGTGTGTGGGTTGATTTCTGGATTCTCTATTCTATTCCATTGGCCAGTGTGTCTGTTTTAATGCCAGTACCATGCTGTTTTGGTTATTATAGCTTTCTAGTATAGTTTAAAGTCAGGTAGTGTTATGCCTCCAGCTTTATTTTCTTTTTCTTGCTCAGAATTGTTTTGGCTATGGGTGGTCTTTTCTTTTTCCATATAAATGTTAATAGAGTATTTTTCCATTTCTGAGAAAAATGTCATTGGAATTTTGATGGGGATTGCATTGAATTTGTATATCATTTTTGGTAGCATGGATATTTTCACAATGTTGATTCTTCCAATCCAAGAGCATGGGATATCTTCCCGGCATCTGGTGTCCTCTTTAATTTCTCTCAGCAGTGGTTTGTAGTTCTCATTATAGAGATTTTTCACATCCTTGGTTAACTCTATTCCTAACTATTTTATTTTTTTGGTGGCTATTGTAAATGGGCAAGCTTTCTTGATTTCTCTTTCTGCATGTTCACTATTGGAGCATAGAAATACTACTGATTTTTCTGTGTTGATTTTGTATCCTGCAACTTTGCTGAAATCATTTATCAAATCCAAGAGGTTTTTTTTAGAGGCCTTAGGCTGTTTGGTATAAAGGATCATGTCATCTCCATAGAGCGACAGTTTGATTTCATCTTTTCCAATCTGGATGCCCTTTATTTCCTTCTCTTCTCTGATTGCTCTGGCTAGTACTTCCAACACTATGTTGAATAGGAGTGGTGACAGTGGACATCCTTGTCTTGTTCCTGTTCTTAAAGGAAAAGCTTTCAGCATTTCCCAATTCAGGATGATGTCGGCAGTGGACTT